>NW_011888795.1:2997256-3006553 GCF_000151845.1 Pteropus vampyrus
AATATCAAGATAGGAGGCAACTGAAAGTCATATTAAATTTTAATATTACAGAATCAGTGTAACTGAAAAAACTCTTGACCTCATCAGAACTAAAAAGTAAAATTGCTTTTATTTTCAGATCCTGACAGCTAGGCTCACTCAGTAGATTGCTGATTTTCCATTCCCTTGCAGTGTTTCCCTTACCAAATAATTTCTAGGAAACACTGAAGAGTATTTACACATTTCGCAAATCTGTCCTGGTATATATTTGACATCTCTACCAATTTTTTTCACTCTAAACCACTGAGATGCAAAAGTTTTGCCATTTTCTTTCAGTCTTAAGGAAAAACAGACTGTGAGTCTTCAGAACAATTTATTGAATTCTCGAGGAAAGCAGAGGTCTACAACATTGCAATGGAATGGAACTCTAAAGACAGTTTTTAGCTATCGCTGTTCCTAGAGTACGTAGGTCATGTCTTTCCCTAGAAGAACCCCCTGGTCATCTCTCTTCATTCCTTAGCCTATCTCTGCATAATGGGTATTCTTTTTCCCCTACCAATTAGGCACTGTTCCTCCCAGTTCCAGAGAGATGATGAGGTTATTTTTGCTCCCATTATGAGGTTTGTTGCTTATCATTTTGCAGGGTGACTGAGAGTGGAGCATCCATATTCTTTAGGGGAAACACTCATTGCCAGCACAAAGTATGGTCTGGACACTCCTAGTCCAGAAAAAGCAACCACAGTAGTTATCAGTACATTTTATGTTGGAGTTATTTTATTTTGAATAATACCAGATGAGAATTGCTAAATGGGCAACCCGGGTAGCATTGCACCTTCCCACCATCTTTCTTTTAAAGTAGATTGCAAAGTGTATTTGTTTGGCTTGCTGTTCTTGGCAGTGATCTCTTCTCACAAACTCTTGGGGCAAATAAGACAGGTCTCCTACGACTAAACAAGAATTTTCAAAGAGGGCAGCCTAAATGTAGGAGAAATTTTTAAAAATCTTCACAAACTTGATTCTGCTCAAAATATATCCAATTTAAATTACTAACCAAAATACTTAACACCTCAGATGGAAGCATCTGCCTCAATGGTTCTGGGGTTTTTACAGCAACAGAAAATAGGAAATTGATTTATATTTGTATGATTAGAAAGTCTTGACAAGATAGTCCTTTTGAAAACAAAGATGTTTCCATGACAAGGAGAAATTCTGATTTCTATCCTAGGGAGTGAAATTGCTAACATCCCTCTCAAAAACAAAACAACAACAACAAAACAAAGTATCTATCTAGTTATAAGAATTCTTTACAGAATTGGCTACCCTCATGCTTGAAGGGTTGAATATTTCAGTTTTGGAAAAGCAAAGACATTATGGAATGTCACTTCTTTTATATATTTATTCAACTAGTATTTACTGAGACCCACTCTGTGTGCTAAGCACTGGTCGCAAAGACTCCGTTCTAAAAGAACTCATAATTTGATAAGGGAGATAACATGTGAGCACAATTAATCCCAAATTAAGGTATTAACGGTGTCCGTAGTGTGTCATTTTTAGTTAGCATTATTATTATTTTAGAAGGAACTGCTATATTGTTGGAGTAGAGATAAATTCTCCCCAATATTTTTGTTTTTAGGTTATCTTCTCTAATAATTACTGTTGGCTGCTGTGATTGTTTGCATGTGCTCAGTTCAAGTTCTAGTCAAATAGATTGTTAACTTGTTTTTTTCACTCTCAGTTGGAAATATTCTTGTTTTAGTTAACATTAGGCTAACTAGCCCTGGATGGATCATCATTTGTTTTCTAAAATGCAATACTATGGATTCCATTACTTCAGCTGGTAGTGGGTGTTCATGGCATTGGAATTAGGAGGGCCCAAGAAGGAAAAGAAGGTAAAATAGATGTAGTTTATTTTTAAGGTTAATATATAGAAATGACCAGAGATAAATATAAAAACCACTAAGATACTTAAGATTCAGAATGAACAAATTAACTCTATGCCATATATATTTCAGATTTTTCTAAAACGAAGAAGTCAAACCTTAATGGTAAAATTAAAATCACTTAGAACTCATCCCCAGCTGCATTCCAGAGTCCCTTTCTCCTCAGTTATAACAACTATAATGACTTTGATAGGTGTCATTTCAGTCCATGTGTTTAATTCTTAACACGTTTCAAATATAATATGGTTTTGAGTGGTTCTAAATTTTAATCTCTCTGTATCTTATTTTTTTCAGAAATCCATCCCTGTTAATATAAATTTATCAAGTTCAGAAACATGTACCTGGTGTGAGGGAGTCTCCTGTAGTGGCTGAGCATGGACTGTGGAATCAGGTTGCCTGGGTTTGACTTGACTTTGAGACTTATGTGACCTTGGACAAGTTCCTTAACCCCTCAGAGCCTCAGTTTCCTCATTTGTAAAATGATAATAACAATAGCATCTTCCTTACAGGAATTGTGGTGAGGAGTAAAATGAGTTCACATATATGAAGTTCTTAGAATACTGTCTGACACTAGTGCAATATAAGTATTTATAATCTGTATGTTCATTTGGGAATGTGTATTGACTCATAGTAGGAAGAGCAGCCTTGTTTGGCTAAAATTCCCAGAATTTTTACATCCATCATGGTGCTGACTAGAAATAATCTCTGACCAGAGTTGGATTCCTGTCAGAGGCAATTCAACATTGATTGGGACAGAATGGGAAATAACCTGAGCTGGAGAGGTTGTTGAGTCAATAAAAAACAATTGTTTTTTGACCAAGGCTGTTGCACAGTGTGCCAGAGTCAAAGGAATTTGCAGAATCTGCTGAAGCATTGCCTGACTACTTGCGGATTTGGTTTTCTTGTATCTGTGGGGCTACAAGAATAACTGAGAATGGTCTGAAGTCCAATGTATTTCCCCTTGTATGCTATATCTTCCCCTCCCCTCTCTTGGGAATTGTAAATAGATATACTTTGTCATCTCACCTTTTGAATTGAGAGGGGTTGGTTCTTGGTTAAACTGGGACTAGAGCGAATGCTTAAGACTGTAGCAAATCCCTGGAGAAGTTTAAGAAGGAAAATAAATGAAAGAGAATAGGCGGAGCTGAGGTTGTCCATTGACTTCGAATCTTTGTCAGTTCTACTTTCCAAGCCACCTGGGTCTCCTTAGCAGGTTCCTTATAACTAAGGATAGTCAGCTTTCTCAAAAAATATGGAAGTGCATTTCTAAGTTAGAAATTAAAACTGTGCCAAGGCTTTGTTTTGATTAATCTCTCCACCCTGTGAAGCTTTTTGACATGACTAGATTTCAATGACTCTAATGAATCTTGTTGTCATTATCACAACACAGATTGCAGAAGCAAACATCAGACCTGTTGTAGTAATCTTTTAATGAAGAGGGACTAATTATCATATTATGAATAGGATATAAGTAATTTAAAATATAGAACCCTAATTTTTGAGTGCTAGCAAAAACTGTAGCAATTGAATACCTACTCTTATTTGGCGTTTGAAGAAACTGAGGCCCAGAAAGCTTGAGACAGTTGTTCAAAGCCTTACACCTGTATAAACTGGCTAGATCTTTGAATCCAGAATTTTAAACTCTTAGTATACCTGGGATTTGGACACTAACCATGGTGAGTTGGAATCTGGTTCCTTCATTCACTCCGGGCACAACCTTAGGCAATTTAACCTCTATGGGACTGAGAATCCTCATCTATAAAGTGCATATAATCATCCTTACCTCAACCAAAGCATTGTTTGAAGTATAAAGGAAATAGTGGGTGTGCAAAGAGGCAAAATCTAAAAGCATGATACAAGTGTAACTTATTACTATTATGTGTTGCATTTATTATACAAGGCTATATCAGAGGTAAAATAAAGCTCCGTTTTATATTGTCTAGAAGAGGGAGTATGTGGCAGAAGTAAATTTTATCAATATGAAATTTACAGCTTCCTTGGATTGTGAATTACATCTTCCAGTAATTATCACATCTTGTTGTATACAAATTTATCTGGTCTATTATGATGCTGCTTGAAAAGAACGCTGTTCTTGTCAATAATATAGAACCTTTTCAGCTTGCATTGTGAAGTGGGACAGCACGATAGATTTTAAGGCATTTTTTTCATTTAAGCTTACTTTAAACTCTTTCATCGATGACTAGTAACTAGTTTTGAAAACGAGGCAGTAATGGACTCCAGTATCCACACTAACTTCTATTCTCGCAGACTTGCATCATTCTAGTTCTCAGTCAATGGTGAACAGATATGCCTTATACTATGATGTAATTCTTGGGATCTACAGACATTTTATCTGTGAGGTAGAGAAAATAAATGAGCTAATTTTAAATGTACTAACCACATTAATGAACTGTAGCTTCTTATAAAAACAACTTAGCGCAGACAGAAGGAAATAGAAAAGTCTATGTGGACAAAGGTGATCAGACCTATTCTAGACACAACTAGATTCCTAGTATGTGCTTGGCATTGGCCATGTAAAGATAAATTAACCTCTGCCTCATAGAGTTCCCAGTATGGGACAGGAGCGAAGATATAAACAAAAAACACATTTTCAAGGGTAGCTGCTAGATTAAAGGTGGACGCAATTTTTTTCTTGGAAGCAAGATGATAAGAGAAGCTCTCTCTGCTTGGGAGGTGTGTGTGTGTGTTTGTGTATGTAATCAGGGAGTCTTATCTGAGAAGGCTTCAGGGGAAGATGCCACCCAAGATACTTTTAAAGAATAAATAGGCATTCACCTTGCATAGAAAATGGTGAGGAAGAGTGTTTCGTGAAGAAGAAAATATGCCCAAATGTGAATGGCCAAGAAGTAACATGTGTTTCAGGCTAAATTTGCTCATTTTTTTCTTTTATTCTTTTACTCATTTATCAATGCTATATTCTTTGCTAGGTGCTATTCTGATTGCTGAAGATTCAATGGTGAGCCAAACAATGTCTATTTTAAGAGCTTACTTTCTAGTGTATAAGTAACCAATAAATAAACAAACAAGTACCATGCATATAATATGATATTAGGTGATGGTAAGTGATAAAAAGAGAAATGAACACTAAGGGAATAGAGAATGAAAGGAAGTACTTTTTAGAGAGAGCAATCTTCTCTGAGGGAATGACTTTTTAATAAAAAAGGAAGTGAGGGAGCAAGCCTGCACACATGCAGGGAAAACTTGCTCTAGCTGGAAGGAATAGCAAGTGCAAACATCGTGAAACAGGACTAGGCTTGGCAGACCCAAAGAGGAACAAGAAGGGCAGTGTGGTGGGAGCAAAGTGAGGAAACATAGTAGGAGAGGAAATTGTTTATGGTCTTGTGGACTGTGGCATATATTTTGCAATTTATTTTGAGGGTTATGGGAAGTCATAAAAAGGGTTTTGAACAGTATCGTGATAAGCCATTTACATTTTAAATGGTCACTGGCTGCAGTATGAAAATTGACTGTATCAGGGAGACTAAAAGGTTATTACAGTATTTCTGGTGAGAGGCTCGGAATAGAGTCATAATGAGTTAGGTGGTGAGACATGGTCTGATTTGGGACATTTTGAGGTAGAGCTGTTGGGATTTGCCACTTGGTTGCAAGAGAGGTCAAAGGTAGTTCAGGTAATCAGGCCTGAGCACCTAGATGAAGAGGGATATTTTTTGTTGAGCTGGGAAACAACGAAGGTTAGATTTGCTTTTGGGAGGATAAATGCAACTCTTCTATTTTGAATTTGTTAAATTTAACAGAAAAGAGTGGAGATATTAAATGGAAAGATAAAGGTCTAGAATTTAGAGGAGGCCTCAGAGGCTGACAGACATTTGAGAAATGGTTGTGCTAAGCAATAGGAAGGATTTTGATTTTAGTTCAGAAAGTGCCTAGGAATACAACATTTGACATTTTAATTCTTAAGTCCTCAGGTAAATCCCTGGGTACATGTTCTGTCATTCTATTCTGATTCAGGAGGTCAGAACAGTCATTGGTATGTAGCTTGGTCTCTTTTATATGGCAGAAAAATGTCAGCCTCTGAGGCCTCTTTAGAGCCTTCTTCAAGGGGCAAAATTCATAGTAAAATAATAAAGGCCTTGAATACATAGCTCTGAATAAGTGAATAAATTGAGTGGAAGAAGCAATTTATGGGTCACCTAGTTACCAATAAGTTTGATGTAATTAACAGCTAACTGTGCTCCTAATGCAGAGTTGTTTTGTATTTTGACTCATAGATTGATATTGCTGCAAGGCACTTTAGAGATAATTTAGTCCTTTTACAGATGAACAAGCTGTGGTTCAAAGAGGAAATTTGCTAAATGGTACACAGTCTCAGAACCGAGACTAAGAACCTGGACTCCTGTCACCCATTTTCTAAGGCATGTGCTAGCTCTCCACGCTTCCATCTGTCTCCTAAATTTGTAATTCCCATGATCATATGTTGAGAGATGATTATTTTCCTTTTTCCTGGAATTAATTTCACCTTACAGCATCACTTCTTATCT
Organism: Pteropus vampyrus; assembly: GCF_000151845.1. Classification (NCBI taxonomy): domain Eukaryota; kingdom Metazoa; phylum Chordata; class Mammalia; order Chiroptera; family Pteropodidae; genus Pteropus; species Pteropus vampyrus. Next base: position 3,003,696 of record NW_011888795.1, read on the forward strand.
CTACCATCTTGTATTTGAATTTTGGGACTGATTCAGAGGAAAGTATCCTTAAGGAGACTTTCCCCATACCTAATGATATGTAAGGAGCAAATATCAACTAACACAGTGGCTTCAAAACTCTAGACACTCATGTACCTCCTGTATAATTTTGCTATATCTATGTGGTCCCTGTATTATCTTTTATTTATATCAACACATTTAAAAATCAGTTTAGCCTCAACCTAGCAATTATATCTGTAAAAGCACAAGTTTAACATGTTGTTTTTTTATAATATTAAAATAGTAAATTTACTGTAACTGTAATTTCTTAAAAGTTTCATTTGGTTGTCACTTTAATTCATTTTGCATACCATGTTTTGCAAAATACTGAATAAGAGACTATTTCAACAAACTCTCTACTAATGTAATGGATAATAGTCATTTCTCCTTTCCAATTTTCTCATTCCACTATTGATAATTGATATCTCATTATTTAAGAGAAAGAACACCAAATACTACTGTGTGTGTGTGTGTGTGTGTGTGTGTGTGTGTGTGTGTATTTTTCTCTCTGTTTCCATGGGAGTAGAGGAAGAAGGAAGGAAAGAATTAAGAAATATTTTGTTAGAAAATGAATGAATCAGGTTACATTCATACATTAACTAATTATAAGGTTCTATCGACTAATTAGAAAATGTTTTTAAAAATGATGTGAAATAAGTATTTCTACTGCTCAAATATTCATCAGTTGTTTATAAATTCTCATTAGAGATATAAGATATAAATAAAGGCTGCTTAAAGAGTTTTTCTTCCTGTAGTGCCAACAAAAGGTCAACATGAACACAAATAAACAGAGCATTGTAAATTCAGTTTTGGGAACTTGAGTCTGTGGTATGGATGATTTTATGTGATGGATGAAACTCCTGTTTGATTTTAGATGATGCTTGGACCAATCTAGCTCATAGACCTACTTTTTGTGTTGGAGCTCAGTTTACCAATGGAGACATCTACATTGTTTGAAAGAGACAAAAAGCTGTGATCCCATCTGAGCCAGAATTTTTAATTCTCATAAATTTTCTGGAATAGAGCTTTCTAACCAATGAGCTATATAGTGTCCTCATCCCTAAGGAGCCTTGTCATTTTACTCTGTATGGTATAATAATTATAATTTTTTAGGTGTACCATGACATGAAAAAAGCTAGGGAATATTACTGTAAGGCAATAAAGAACAATGTCTCTAGCTTATATAGTGCTTTGGAGTCTAAAAAATACTTATATACCTCAATGCTCTTGAGATACATACTGTTTCTTTGAGGCATAAGTTATTTTCCTCATATTTCAGGTGAGGAAACTTCAGATGCATAAATTTCCGTGGCTTAAATGATTAGTAAGTGAAGATTTGCAAGTAAAGACTCATTGGATTTTACTACTGTACAGCTGCCTTCGGAAAGTTCAAATGTTCATATTAATAGATAATGAAAACTCAAAAACACAAACACATGCACTCAAACAAGTGATCTTTGGTATGTATATTTCATAGGAAGCTTTTTGAATTAAAACTCTATTCTAAGATGTTTTCTGACCTAATGTGTCCACTGTAGTATGAGATGACACAAATGTGATTCTTGTCTTCAGGGAGATCACAGTATTATGGCGAGTGGCATTATATATACAAACAACTTAATACAAAGCAGCCTGAGATATGTGTTATAAGATAGGTATAGATAAAATTCTATCGAGGGATAAGAGAGAAAGAGGTTAAATGGAAATGTATATAGGAGAAATGCAGTTATGTTAATGATTCTTTTTGGCATGGCTAATCTTTTTTTGTTTTGTTTTTGAAGTCTTTTTATCTAAACATATATAGAGAAGTACATAAATCATATACTTGTGGCTTGGTATAATTTCACAAAGCGAGCATAACCAGGTAACCATCTCATAGGTAAGAAACAGAACATTGCCTGGTAGCTCTTCTTATGCCTCCTTCCAGTCGCTGCCTTTCCCAAGGGCAGCAATTACCTTGCTCTGAGAATGTGGGTTAGTTTGCCTGTTTTAAAACTTTACATGAAGTAATAGAGTATATGTTCTTTTATGTCTGGGTGCTTGGTCTAGTGTTGTGTTTGTGAGATCTAGTCATATTGTTGCATGTAGCTGTAGTTGTAGTTTGTTAATTTTTGTTGCTGTAAATATACCACACATTTATTATTCATTCTACTGTTGCCAGTCATTTAGGTTGTTTCCAGTTTGTGGTCGTTACAAATACTGTTGCTGTGGACAATCTTCTATTTGTCTCTTTGTGAACACATCTATGCATTTCTGTTGGGAATAGATCTACAAGTGGATTTTCTGAGTCATGGAATATGCTTATACTAACATAGCTTAGATGAGGAAAAATAAGGATGGGAAACGACTTCACTGATGGAGGAAGAACCATTCACAAAGACCCATGATGGACTGCAGAGAGAATTCAGGGAGTGATGAGCAATTTAGGTGGCAGAAATATACTGTGTTTGAGAGCTGTAATGGAATATAGATTTAGAGGGAGAGACAGGAAAAAGGGAAGATTTTTGAGAGGCCTTAGCATATTGCTCCTTTATAATCTCAAGATAGTTGCTGTAGCTCCAGATGTCAAGTCTAAATTCAAAGCAAAGTGACAGAGTACTTCTTCCCAAATCTCATTAGCAAAAGTGGGTGACCCCTAGCTAAAAGTGAAGCTGGGAAATTGAGGCATAATATTATTAAGATTGGTCTAAGCATATTGTTGCCATGAAGTATGATGGAGCTCTCAGTAAAAAAGGAAAAATAAATGAATATTAGATAGGCAATTAAATGGACATTCCATAGCAATGATGACCTTGGAGTGAAGAATGGGTTAGAAGAAA
>NW_011888795.1:3006603-3008749 GCF_000151845.1 Pteropus vampyrus
GATGAGGAAAAATAAGGATGGGAAACGACTTCACTGATGGAGGAAGAACCATTCACAAAGACCCATGATGGACTGCAGAGAGAATTCAGGGAGTGATGAGCAATTTAGGTGCCAGAAATATACTGTGTTTGAGAGCTGTAATGGAATATAGATTTAGAGGGAGAGACAGGAAAAAGGGAAGATTTTTGAGAGGCCTTAGCATATTGCTCCTGTATAATCTTAAGATAGTTGCTGTAGCTCCAGATGTCAAGTCTAAATTCAAAGCAAAGTGACAGAGTACTTCTTCCCAAATCTCATTAGCAAAAGTGGGTGACCCCTAGCTAAAAGTGAAGCTGGGAAATTGAGGCATAATATTATTAAGATTGGTCTAAGCATATTGTTGCCATGAAGTATGATGGAGCTCTCAGTAAAAAAGGAAAAATAAATGAATATTAGATAGGCAATTAAATGGACATTCCATAGCAATGATGACCTTGGAGTGAAGAATGGGTTAGAAGAAAGAGTTTTATATAATGTGCAATTTTACATCCACACAAGAAAACTGGAAATTTTTATAAAGTTAATATATCATTCCATTTGATGATTTAAAAATTCACCAAGGTCTATTATTATTACTATTGTTTTTGCTGTTTTTTTATTATTTTTTTTAGGTAGAGGAAGAGTTAGAAAATAATCAAATAATATTTCTTAAAGTGAGCTTGCCCTAGCAAATTATCAGTTACATAAAGTGACTTTTTACCAGCTTTTCTGTAATAAAGTGAAACCAAAGAGCAGGCAAGCATTGTGAGCTGCTGCAATTACAGGCAAAGTGGTGTAAAGAGATTTCTATGGCGCATAAATTAAAGCATCTTATCATAAGGCTAACAGATCCAAAATAGCCCCAATTTGGTCTTTCATGTGACTTTATTCCTATCTCTAACCTTCAGTTGTTGATTTCTGAGAAATTAATTTATTGTGAAATCAGCTGGGTTAGTGCACGAAGGAATAGAACATAGACTCAGATGTTGTTTCAAAAACTCATACATATTGCCCTAAATGGAGAAAAATAGTCATTTGAGGTTCATTTTGTTTTAAGCAAATCTTAGAAATCAGGTCAGTCTATAAATTCAGTTTCCTCACAATTTATTCGTACCAGCAGCAAAATAGGTGTTTATTCAATTAAGGTTCACAAAACATACACCTGTCTCTAGTCGTTGTATGTGTTCATTATTTTGTTTGGTGATATGATGGCATTAGTAATTTAGCAAGGATTAAAGTTTTCTCTATTGGGTGACACTAAAGAAAAAGAATAGAAACACCACTCTGTCATCTCCAATGTAGTATTGATAAAGGGAGAACTAATGGACTGAGACACTTCCATTTCACTGTGACTGTGATGAATGTCTGTTCTATCCAACAAGTTTTGCTCAGAGAGAAGAAGGGAAGGAATGTGACTGTTTGGAAGGCATGATTCAGTGATGAGTGGAATGTTTCCATATTAAGTACCATTCCCAAGATTGTTTTGTAGTTTCATAATTATGATGTCCATTGGTCTCTTTCAAGACAATGTGTAGAACCAGTACTTAATGAAAAAATTTATTATTTTGATAACTGTTACAGATCCAGAATATAAATAGGCTTACGAAAACAACATGTGAGCTAAAATCCATAACTCCCTTGCTTTTTAAGCAGATGAAAAAAAGGGATAAAACTAGAAACTGGCTTTAGCTAATCTCAACCCAAGAGGTTGTACATAATATACAACAAGGATTGTACATTCCTTAATTTTATATTTGCAATTAAATTATAAATAAAGCACTTTAAGCAGCATAGATTATTCTATAACACTTGATTGTACGTATAGTACAACATTCCTCAAATGACTTGAACAGTAGATGTAAACAGAGCAGAGTCTGAATGGGGATGTCTTCAGAGAGAAGCATGGTCAAATTGGTGAGCTTGAACTGGCTCACAAAACTAAAGCTAAGGGCTACGCTGTGGATAATCATAAAGAGCATAAGTTGGTGTTTCATGTTTGGTTGTTGTCTTGGTGTGACAAATGGACAAAGAACCTGGAGTTGATAAATGAACAAAGGACAGATTTAGGAAAAAACCAATAATCAATACTAAAGTTTTTTGTCAGCCTTATGGACAGCTCTCAAGGGCT
>NW_011888795.1:3008799-3012134 GCF_000151845.1 Pteropus vampyrus
ATAAATAAAGCACTTTAAGCAGCATAGATTATTCTATAACACTTGATTGTACGTATAGTACAACATTCCTCAAATGACTTGAACAGTAGATGTAAACAGAGCAGAGTCTGAATGGGGATGTCTTCAGAGAGAAGCATGGTCAAATTGGTGAGCTTGAACTGTAAAGTAATGGCTCACAAAACTAAAGCTAAGGGCTACGCTGTGGATAATCATAAAGAGCATAAGTTGGTGTTTCATGTTTGGTTGTTGTCTTGGTGTGACAAATGGACAAAGAACCTGGAGTTGATAAATGAACAAAGGACAGATTTAGGAAAAAACCAATAATCAATACCAAAGTTTTTTGTCAGCCTTATGGACAGCTCTCAAGGGCTGTGACTGTTAGTTGCTGTTGTCCCTAGGAGGGAATTCCTTAGGAAGGAGATGAAGAGGAAGAGATTAAGAATAATAAAATGGCAATAACTACATAGCTATCAACAATTACTTTAAATGTAAATGGATTAAATACCTCAATCAAAAAATAGGATAGCTGAATGAATAAGAAAACAAGACCCTTACTTATGCTGCTGACAAGTTATCACTTCAAATTGAAAGATACTCACAGACTGAAAGTAAAGGGATGGACAAAGATATTTCTTGAAAATGGAAACAAACAAAAAAAGCTGGGAGAAGTATACCAGACAAAACAGATTTTAAAGCAAAGGCTATAACAAGAGACAAAGAAGGACTCAGAAATCTCACTTCTGGATATTTATCTGAAGAAACCCAGAACACTACTTTGAAGGAATATGTGAATTCATTTGTTCTTTGCAGCATTATTTACAATAGCCAAGATATGGAGGCAACCTGGGTGTCTATCAGTGGATGAATGGATAAGGAAGTGGTACATATATATAATGGAATATTACTCAGCCATAAAAAAGAATGAAATCTCGCCATCTGCAACAACATGGATGGACCAAGAGGATATTGTGCTGATTAGAGTAAGTCAGACAGAGAAAGACAAATGCCATATGATTTCACTTTCATGTGAAATCTAAAGAACAAAATAAACAAATAAAACAGAAAGAAACTTATGGATACAGAGAACATTTTGAGGGTTGCCAGACAGGAGGAGGGTTGGGGAGTGGGTGAAAAAGGGAAGGGAATAAGAAGTACAAATTAATAGTTACAAAACAGTCATGGGGTTGTAAAGTATAACATAAGGAATATTGTCAATAATATTCTAATAACTGTGTATGGTGTCAGATAGATACTAGATATACCAGGTGATCATAAGTTATATAAATGTCTAATCACTATGTTGTACAGCTGAAAATAAAATTGTATGCCAACTGTAATCAAAAAATTTAATAAAAATATTAAAAAATAACAAAATAAAATAGTTGAGAAAAAAGAAGAGGTTACAAAATAAATACATCTAGGTATATCCACCAGGTGAGAAAGGTAAATAAAGTAGGCTAGTTCTTAGGAAATGGAGGAGTATAGAGAAGTGATAAGCAGGAAATTACAGCATTTTCCAAATGGGGAAGGCAATTGGTTCTAGGCATGAATGCAGGTTCAGTGTTACTGGATTTTCCAGAAATTAAAAAAAAAAAAAAATAATCCAGAGATGCAGGAAATCCAGATACTTTAGGTAAATTTTCATAATTTAAAAAATTTTTGCAACTCTAATTAAAACAACAACAACAAAAAACACTTGTAAATACTGCCTAGGCTTTCATTCCTGTTATGGCAGTGCTGGTCCTGAGTGAAGGATGCTTTATCCTTGTCTAACTGTGAGTCTTTGGTGTCTTGTCAGTGGCATATATGGCTATTTTATTCACTTCAGCCTAATATTTTAAAAATATAAATTAGATCATATTATTCCACTGCTGCACTCCTCAGTGGCTTTCTATTCCACTCAAAATAAAATAAAAACTCCTAATATGGCTTTCAAGACCCTGAATGATGCTGCTTGTTTCCCTGTGCAACCTCAATTTAACCCATTCTTCCCTTCGTTTACTATTTCTGACTCATTATTATTTTTTTACTTCCTAGGACATGCCAAACTTTTCAACATTAGAGGTTTATAATTTTTTATTCCTTCTTCTGGAATAATTCCTCTTGCCACCCGAGTCCACTCTTGTTTAAATGGCTCTTTCTTTCATTTAGGGATCATCTTAAACAATATGTTCTCTAAGAGGTTCCTACTGATCTTCTAGTCTCAACTGATTCTCCAGTTTACTCTCTTTATCAGAGGACCTTCTTTATTTCCCTCTAGTTCCCTCAAACTATACACTAAATAAAGTTTGAATTAAAAAAACCTATTTGTTTACATGTCAATTATATGTCTAGCTCATTTTATTAAATTTATTGGAATGACATTGGTAAATAAACTTATATGAGTTTCAAGTGTACAATTTAGTAATGTGTCACACGTATATTGCATTGTATGTTCACTGCCCAAAGTTAAATTTCCTTCTGTCACCTTATATTTGACTCCATTTACTCTAATCTACCTCCTCTTCCCACTGTTCTCTCTGGAAACCACTTAATTGTTGTTCATGTCATTGAGTCTCTGTTTGTCTTGTTCATTCATACTGCTTTCAGTTTTATATCCCACAAATGAGTGAGATCATTTGGTTCTTAACTTTTTCTGTCTGACTTATTTTGCTTAGCATGATAATCTCAAGATCCAACCATGTTGCCACAAATGGCAGTATATCATCTTTTCTTATGGCTGAGTAATATTCCATTGTATATATATATATACCACAGCTTCCTTATCCAATCATCTATTGAAAGGCATTCGGTTGTTACTATGTCTTGGCCACTGTGAATAATGCTACAGTGACCATTGGGTGCATATATCTTTAAAGATAAATGTTTTCAGATTTTAGGGATAGATACTCAGAAGAGGGATTGCTGGGTCATACGGTAATTCAATTATTAATCTTGGGGAACCTTTATACTATTTTCCATAGTGACTGTACCAATTTACATTCCCACCGCCAGTTTATGGGGGTTCCTTTTTCTCTACAGCCTCTTCACTGCTTGTTAATACTTGTCCTGTTGAGCTCCCTGAGAAGAGAGAATATGTCTGTCTTGATCACTGATATGTCTTCAGTATCCAACACACAGTAGATATGCAATAAATATTAATGAATGGATCATTGCATAAGAGGACTTGAAAGATTTATCTTTTTCATATGCTGATTTGGTGCTGAATTCTTGGGACCTAGATCTTCTAGAGCAATGTTTCTCAAATGTGGGCAAGGTAGTCACCTCTTATTGAAAAACTATATGAATGGCCATCCAGTGCAATTTAAATTATTTTTATTACATATTATACACAC
>NW_011888795.1:3012184-3014465 GCF_000151845.1 Pteropus vampyrus
TCACTTCAGCCTAATATTTTAAAAATATAAATTAGATCATATTATTCCACTGCTGCACTCCTCAGTGGCTTTCTATTCCACTCAAAATAAAATAAAAACTCCTAATATGGCTTTCAAGACCCTGAATGATGCTGCTTGTTTCCCTGTGCAACCTCAATTTAACCCATTCTTCCCTTCGTTTACTATTTCTGACTCATTATTATTTTTTTACTTCCTAGGACATGCCAAACTTTTCAACATTAGAGGTTTATAATTTTTTATTCCTTCTTCTGGAATAATTCCTCTTGCCACCCGAGTCCACTCTTGTTTAAATGGCTCTTTCTTTCATTTAGGGATCATCTTAAACAATATGTTCTCTAAGAGGTTCCTACTGATCTTCTAGTCTCAACTGATTCTCCAGTTTACTCTCTTTATCAGAGGACCTTCTTTATTTCCCTCTAGTTCCCTCAAACTATACACTAAATAAAGTTTGAATTAAAAAAACCTATTTGTTTACATGTCAATTATATGTCTAGCTCATTTTATTAAATTTATTGGAATGACATTGGTAAATAAACTTATATGAGTTTCAAGTGTACAATTTAGTAATGTGTCACACGTATATTGCATTGTATGTTCACTGCCCAAAGTTAAATTTCCTTCTGTCACCTTATATTTGACTCCATTTACTCTAATCTACCTCCTCTTCCCACTGTTCTCTCTGGAAACCACTTAATTGTTGTTCATGTCATTGAGTCTCTGTTTGTCTTGTTCATTCATACTGCTTTCAGTTTTATATCCCACAAATGAGTGAGATCATTTGGTTCTTAACTTTTTCTGTCTGACTTATTTTGCTTAGCATGATAATCTCAAGATCCAACCATGTTGCCACAAATGGCAGTATATCATCTTTTCTTATGGCTGAGTAATATTCCATTGTATATATATATATACCACAGCTTCCTTATCCAATCATCTATTGAAAGGCATTCGGTTGTTACTATGTCTTGGCCACTGTGAATAATGCTACAGTGACCATTGGGTGCATATATCTTTAAAGATAAATGTTTTCAGATTTTAGGGATAGATACTCAGAAGAGGGATTGCTGGGTCATACGGTAATTCAATTATTAATCTTGGGGAACCTTTATACTATTTTCCATAGTGACTGTACCAATTTACATTCCCACCGCCAGTTTATGGGGGTTCCTTTTTCTCTACAGCCTCTTCACTGCTTGTTAATACTTGTCCTGTTGAGCTCCCTGAGAAGAGAGAATATGTCTGTCTTGATCACTGATATGTCTTCAGTATCCAACACACAGTAGATATGCAATAAATATTAATGAATGGATCATTGCATAAGAGGACTTGAAAGATTTATCTTTTTCATATGCTGATTTGGTGCTGAATTCTTTGGACCTAGATCTTCTAGAGCAATGTTTCTCAAATGTGGGCAAGGTAGTCACCTCTTATTGAAAAACTATATGAATGGCCATCCAGTGCAATTTAAATTATTTTTATTACATATTATACACACCCATATGGATAAATTTGTCTTGTTTATAGCTGTTATAAAATTATGAAACTAAAAAATTTACCAATTAAGTTATAAACAAGTCTATACAAAAGCAATTTAATTCAAATTAATAATATTCATATAATGTTATAGATGATGTTTTGATGACATAAAATTGTGTCAGATCAGACGCAGTTCTATATATAACATTTCTATACATTTATTTCAATAATACTTATTCAGAGAATACTGGTTCACATAAGTATATTGAACATAATTAATAATTTCTTGGTTTTCTTTGTTAATGAAGATATTTCATGTCATACTTAATCAAGTCTCTTCCTACTAGAAATCTTAAATGTTATATTTAATTACATGTGATTAATTTGTTTTTTTTTTCCCTACTCGAAGATAAAGTTAATAAGGCAATTTTACTGAAAACGACATTACAGTGTTATGTGAACTAGTTGCTGGAATTGGGGACAGAGAAACTTCTCATTGCACATTTGCTATTTATTCTTACTGTGAACGAATTGTTGCAACAATGACATGCTCAATGCTGGGATTTTTGTAATACATTTGCCAGCAAAATAAAAGTCTTCTTACTACTGAGACACAAAGTACTTTCAAGTTTTCAAACATCATATGATTACTCCAATTTTTTCTATTTGAACTAGCACAAATAATTGATGCTTGGTGACTTCATTTGACATTTACTTTGAGTGAAACAGATCATAATCAAAAATAGAAATACTGGTTCCAACATTTTGTGTCAATAATAATTTA
>NW_011888795.1:3017094-3026478 GCF_000151845.1 Pteropus vampyrus
TTTTTTTTGCATAGAGATCAGTATCTTTACACCTTAGTGGAATGTCAGAGTGCTCTCTCAGGGACACATTTGCTCTCATAGTATCAATCCTCCTCAAGATGCCTTTCTTCTTTGATTCGAAAAGAACAAAATAGAATTTGCCATCTCACTACCTAACTGGGCCACCTGTGGGTAGTCTTCATTTCTATTAGGGATACAATCAATTCTCCAATTTTCTAGTCTCACATTCTTGGATATACCTTTAATACTTTATTTTTCTTTGATGTTGATAACTCACATATCATTAATACCTTTTTGTTTACAATGTGTATTTTGCTATAAGTGATTTCTCAAGAAAGTATTGTCTTCCTCAAATCTACAGTGAAAAGGCCAAAGCCTTAAGCTTTGGACTTATTCATAGTTTGGACTTATAACAATTCTTATTTCTTACTACTATCCAGTAGAGCCCATGTGATTGTTATAAGAGTTGCCTCTCTGCCTTTACCACATACAAAACTCATTTTTTCCTCCAGCTACTGTGTGTCTGTGTGTATTTTTTACTGTTTGGAATGCCTTTCAGCTTCCTCTCCATGATTCCAAATATTATTATTCTCTCAACCTATGCCTCAACACACTTCTACATGTTGGCAATTGACGCTGGAATTATTCCTTGGTGTGAATTCTTCTCACCATTTACATACACAGCTTATAACATTAATTTACCCCCTATATTTTAAGAGTCATTCTAGCCTATAAGTCGTGTTTATTAATTGAACCAATATTTACTAAATACTTATTTGTGAATTATCTTGTTTTAGCATCTTGAGGTGATAGAACCATATCAGGCACAGTTCTGCCCACAGGGGTTCACAATCTAGTAAGAAAAATAAGATATTTACGCATGTGCCCATTATATAAAGTTTTTCTGTCTTGTTTTGTGTCAAGCAAGTTACATGTAAAGGACAGTAAAAGTTTAGAGAATGAGAGATTACACTAGTAGTGATAAGTGAATTCCTATGAAGGAAGTGGTATTTGAACTGGGCTTTGAGACATCGGTAGATTTAGGTAGGCAGAAAGGGAGTATTCTTAGAGGAGGAATAATAAGAGCAGAGGCATGCAAGTGGCTATCAGTGAGGAAAGCAGAGAACAGTGTGGTGTTTAGGCATGCAAGACTGCAGTCTCATTGGCAAGTAGACTTTGCAAAGAGAGTAGTATGAGAGAAGACTGGAAACAAAAAATTGAAGCCAAATTGTAGGTTGTACAAGACTATAAATTCCCTTCTAAAGTATTTAGACTTTATTCTTTAGTTGAAAGCTTTGAGCATGGAAATAAATCAGTGTTTTATCATGCACATTTTGTCTTTTTGACCAGATTAGATGCTGCTCATTTTGAGGACATATCATGTTATGTAAATAATAAAGAATTTATTAAGCTCATATTATATCATGCTATCTTCTTAATAGCTTTTGAAAATTATGAAATAATTTCAAATAGCTTTTGAAATAGCTTTTGAAATTATCCATTTCTTTTTACTGCTGAGGAGAGTAAGCATCACAAAATTTAAGTAATCTACACAAGGTTACACAGCAGAAAGACAAAGTCAGGAATTTAACCATGTCTTAAGTTTCAAACTACATACTTTTCTTTTTTACCATGGTGTCTGTCCTCTTCTCAGTAGAATTTTTAGTCTACCAATAAAAACTTAGATCCTCATTTAATTAAAAAATTATATGATATGTAAGTATGTTTATATATGTTATTTTTCTCACATGCTTTTTGCTTAGTGCCTTTCAGATACTAAAACACTAAGGATGTAATCTCTTCTATGATTGAATTTCAAGACCCAAATTTGGAAACTCATAATAATCCCTGTAATGAGGTGCAGCATCCTCACCATTCTCAACAGTGATGAAGTTGGCATGTGGAAATGACATAGTATTAAGCTCTTGGGCCCAGGAGAGTCTGTTAGTTGCAACTTCTAAAACCATCTTATCTTCTTCAGATGGTTCCTTTAACTCTTCATACTTGGGCAAATAAAAATATGCTCAGCATACTATAAGATTCATTTTCTTGGTCTCTGACTAAGTGTAGATTCTTAGAAGAATTAAGTAACACACATGGTATAGAGGTAAGAATGCTTTTGACTAGAATTTACAGAAAATATGACTCAATATGGCTTAAACACCAAGGAGATTATCTGGCTCATTTATTGAAAATATCTAAAGGCAGACCAAACTTCAAGGCTGGTGGTCAGGTGGTATAACTCTCTCATCAAGAACTTGATTTCTTTTGCTCAGCCATCTACAGTGTAGTTGGCTTCATTCTCAGGCTGGTTCCACCTGTGGCCATAGATAGGCTGCCGCCTGCAGCAAACTGGGACTACCTCCACTGGGACACTGGGTACTACTGAACAAAATATTTTTAAATCTCTATGGCCAGAAATTGTCATTCATTAATTGATATAGACTTAGTTTACCTTAAACGAACAAGTTGGGTGAGATTACATCGACTGATGTAGATTAATTAGGATTTACCCTTAGAACTGGGGGATGGCAGTAAATCCTATCAAAAAAAAATGACTACTGTTCAATGGATATTGAAAAGAAAAAGCAGTGTCTATTATACACCAGGATAAATGATATTTTTTAAACCATTCAAGCCATTTATGCTTTTTCTAGTTTCAAAGAGTTTTTTTTTTAAATTTATGTCAATATGCCTTTATGTGAAATTTATTTTGTAGACTACTGAGTCATTACTCAGCAAACCTTAGAGGCCTTAGAAGTGAAATTTATGTTATATGCAGTATTCTGAGCCATATATGCAATGAGTGTAAAATTTCACATGTCAGCGTTATAGTTTCTTCATTTTGTGGGGAGGTTAAATTCAACCTGTTCTTTTAGAAATACAAATTAAGGATATGAAGAATTAAACAATGCTCCTTTCCTCCCTGCCTTCATGATTAGATCTAACTAATTATAATGTAGTCTCCTTTGATTTAATTTTAAGTGGATATTGGAGTAATTAATTTGTGTTAGTACAACACGTAGACAAAGAAAACACTTTGATCAATCAATAGCAGTCACAGATGTCAACAGATACTGTAGTTAAGCTAATTTTGATTCCCTTGTAAGTGTCAAAATGTACTGATTTTTTAAACACAGAGTTCATTATATGTGGCATAAGACTTTAGATGACTGCTGTGTCCCATATTGCTAATGATTGGGACTTTAGGTAGGAACTTTTTATGTTGATTCAGGTTAGGGAGAGTTGAAAGAGATCACTTAGTGTTTCTCTATTGTGAGATATCTGCTTTCTGCATTTAGCAATTTCTCCACTCAATTAGCAACTTTATTTATACACTATATATACACAAAACTATATATATATATATATACTCTTATCATTTCTATATGTGGCAGCACCATTTATTTCAGAATCCACAGAGAAGACAGGACTACTTTCTCTATTAATCAGCATATTCTTTTCCCTTTGTTAATCACAGCAATCATATGTCCTTTATACACTGGGTGACTTCCTAAAATTAGTCAAGGAATCTCATACTGACATTCAGTACCTTAATTGTATCTGGAGGAGAATGGAAGAAATTTAATGTTGAGATTTAAAGTATGATTATACCATATGGAATGTTAGGGTCCCATAGTCTTGGTTTTGTGGGAGAAGGAATGGATTTTATGGGCAAAAGGGAGAAGAATGGCGAGGTTCCTTTGCAAAGTCTCATGATTATTTCTTTCCTCTTTATTCTGCTTCTATCATCATCAACATTCAGCACTGAGATTATTTCGTTTGAGTCTCAATTAGATTCTTTGATTCTCTTTCTTTATACCGATCCTCATAGAAAACAATTCTGCATGCTGGTGCCAGCTGAATATTCCCAGGGTTCTCATGTTTCTGCTACTATCTTTCTACCATCTGCATTACAACCCAGAGAATCCTTCTCCCTTCTCTTTCCTTATACAAACTATTTGTCTTTTCAACCCAGGCTGGCTCATGCCTGTGCCACACACTCTTCCCAATCCCCTAGACTATAATAAATTCCTAAATTTATGTGCCGTAGTCTTAGGGTCTTCATTACCCATGATTTTTAATTCTTTAGCTTAGCCTATCTTGTTCTTTTTGTAAACATTATGCACCTTCATACTCTAGGGAATAGGGAATGTAATTTAAATTTTGCAGTCGCCAGAACTGTATACACAGGAAGCACTCAATTAAAATGGACTGAATGAACCATTTTTTGAGAATATAAAACATGATTTTGTTTAACCAGACTGGATTAACATATCAATTTTATTGTTCTCCCTATTTTACTTACACGTACCATTCAGGAACAAGGAATATATCTTTATTTATTTTGTTTATTGGTGGGAGACAGAAGAGTTTATATTTAACATTTTGTTTGGTGAACAAGCATTACATAGTTTCTTTAAGTCCCAGGGTTGGTTGGTTGGTTTGTTTTTGAGTTGGATAACTGATTAAAGAAGTTGATTAAATCTCTGTTACTAAGACTCTATATGATTTTACAGGGCCACATATTACAATAACATTTAACCCAGATAGACGTTGGAACTTTGGGCAAGTGAGCATCTCCTCTACTCAGGGACACGTCTTACTGCTTTGTCTCCTGAGATAGCTACTGCTTGCTTGCTGGAAGGGTGATGGTGTTAGACTCTACACATAGACTGCACTGATGTATTCTCTTGTGGCCTTGAAAGAGACTTAGAATGGGAAAAATTTCCTTTATTACAAGTGGGAAGAGGGAGTCCCAGGCATTTTGCCTGTTGAAAAGGAAATGTATTTCCTGTCTCTAGCAAAAGAGAAATGGGAAGAAGAGCAGAACTCAGCTGTAGATGAGAACACTTATCTGTATGATGTTTGACAGTGCTTTTCAAACAGCGTGTTTCTTTTAGGCTTCCATGTTTTTGATCAATGTGCACAACTAGGTGTTTATTCTGTTTTTATGTCTTTTCTACAGAAAAGTGAGCTGAGCAGGTTCTGAGCAAAGAAATTTGTAGTAAGAATTAAGATACATAGCATAACATCAAGGTAATGATATTGAAATGTTAAATGCTTACTGGAATATGAGGAAATGTTTCTTTTGAGTTCATACAAGTCAATACTCATACTGAAACAGTGACATAATTCTAAAGAGGAGCTAAATAAATACGATGATATTAGTGGAAAGGATTTGTTTTTTTTTTTTTTAATTTTTCTAAATTGCCTTTTTCTTTTACCCAGTGTTCAGCTTTTAATTACTTTAAGTATACTGTCATACAATCTAATATTTGAAAATTTTGCCTTAACATAGGAAAACTGAAAACCATTAATATACAATAAAGATATTTATGTGAAGAGTGAGTTAAAAATCTCTTTGAAAAGTTTTACTTAGGGAGTGGTGATGGATATTGGGTTTTATAAAACAAAAATCTGTACACTTATGTAATGCTTTACCTTTACACAGTACTTTAACATATATCCTTTCATTCGAATCCCCAAAAGCTATAATGGGGTAGGAGAACATGGTGCTAAAGTGTATAGTTTGGAGTGAGAGCAGGGTCTACGTTCCAATCCTGGCTTTATCAAAGACTACAGGTAAATTACTTAACATAAGTCGAGGACACAGGTTTCACATTGATAAAATAAAGATAACAGTAGTACCTTCTTCTTGGGTGGTTGTGATGAGTAAGGGAGATGAACATGGTACTTGGAAAATAGTAAGTGCTCAATGTATATTTTCATTGAGAGGTTAGATAGGGCAAAGATGTTAAGTTAAAAAGGTCAAAAGACTTGCTAAAAATCAGAGAACTGAAATGGGACTAGGTCTCAGACCTACCAAGAATATTTTAATTTTTTTTAATTCTTGGCAGAGCTAAATATAGAACTTTGGTCTACATTTTTCATAAGCCAGTGAAAATTCAATGGCATGAAAGTCTCACCTATGGATGCTCATGTGCAAAAACAATGTCTCAGGAATTGAATCAAGTGTCTAATTAAATGATAGAGAGTACAGTCATTTAGCTCCTGCTTAGGAAGCACCAATATGTCTTTTTATAGGAGTTTTCTATTCTGTCATGAACTTGAAAGATAATTGATCAAATGTGGGAGCTTTCTATTCTGTCATGAACCTGAAAGATAATTGATCAAATAGCATAATAAACTACTAATATCAATATTTAGCTTCGAGCGAAGTTAATTCTTAATTATCTATGCTCAGTTGTCTGCTATGAATAATTCTTAGCTAATTTGAATTAAGTAAAGAAGGTGATACCAGGATACCAGGATTGCTTAGTGAAAGAAAGAACTACAAAAAATGAGTTAGAGATGGGATTTCAGGGACTGAGCAAAGGACTTAAGCACCCTTAGAACATTCTGTCATTTCTACTACTCTCTCTCTCTCTCTCTCTCTCTCTCTCTCTCTGTTTTCTTTTTGTTCCCTCCCTCATTCCTTCATGCTCTTTGGGTATGGCTGCAGACCACTGCACCTGTGAAAACAGAAAAAGAAAAAAAGAAATGGGAGTTTTATTTATCCACTTCAGTGTATGGAAATACAAGAAAGGGCTATGATCTTGGATCATACTCCTGTCCATGAACCAATCACCATGACAGAGAACATGGAGTGCTATGATTAGATACATCTGGAGTACATATCTACTACCATATCACTGTCTTATTATTGGAAACTTTAGAAGAACCACTTGCCCCTCAAAGGGATGAATGTTGTTGTTGGAAGTAGGAGAAAAGATTCTGAACTGACAAAAAACAGCCAATGTCCAGTGCACAAAGAGAAATTAATTTTTAAAGTTTTAATTTCTACAAATTAAACAAAGCCTGTTTTACCTTATTGCAGTTATATTCATTCAAAAATATTTATTGAGTACTATTTGGGTGTCAGGCTATAAAAAAAGATAAATATGATATGTTCCCTACACTTGAATTAAAAAAAGTTTTAATAATTTACCCTACGCATATGTATTAGCCAGGTTTTCTTGGTAACAACACAACCACAGACTTCAGTGGTTTATGATAATAATTTAATTCATAGTTTCATTCCACAAGTGCTGCAAGTCATGAGTCCTGGAGTCAGCATAGCTCTGCTCCATGTATTCTTTCGTTCTGGAACCCAGACTGATGGAGTAACCCCCGTCTGAGACATGACATTCTCCTGGTGGTGGGCAAGAGCAAGAAAGCTGGAGCCATGCCACACTTTATGTTGAAATCTTCTGCTTGGTTAGTCGCAGCAAACATCTACATACAGTTCTTAGGGCCAATACATGTCCCATGGCCAAGCCCAAAATCGATGAGGTAAGAATGTGGTCTTTTCCCACAGAATGTATGACAAGTTATGTGGCAGTGAGTAGAGATGTATAATCCTATTAGAGAGAACAAAAGATTGAGGACAATAACCTTAACTACTTTACTTTACAAAGCAATATTGTTTTCACTTTTATTCATTTGGTATGTGTTTGAAAAAATGAAATATTGGTAAATCATTAATAATTATCACTATTTTTCTTTAGAGTAGAAGATTAACGAGAGTATAGTCAGTCTACTTAATGGCACTTCTGCACTTAGTTTCTTGGATTCACCACTCAGGTATGCAGGTTTTGATGACTGCTATGTCTTTGGTTATCCTATTATAATCATCTACTCATGATGAAGGATTTCAAATAATGTCAGCTGGTCTAGAAAACTTGTTGGAAGGAAGCATGGGGATAAATAAGTAAAAGCATATATAAGTCAGTCTCAGGCATTCCTAAGGTTAAGTCAAACCTCTGCAGTCTGAAGGGTGAGGTGCGGTTGAAAATTTCTCTTCAATACTGTTTCACTTGGTTCAGAAACATACCCTGTGCTCTCAGTTTTCTCTTTTCAAACAAACGTTTATGCATTTATTGATTATGTACTAAGAGTTAGGATACAAAGATGAGTAAACTCATAGGCCCAGCACTCAAAAAAATTGCAGTAAGTAGAGTGAAAAGTATGTAAATTATAAATTTTTTTTTTAAGTACAGAAATAGCATTAAAGAGAAAATAACTAAATCTCTCTGGAGCTTGACATGAGAAGGCAGGCATGGAAATAGAGACTTGCTGGGACAGGTGATACTTGAGCAGAATTGTGAACAGTGTGAATAGGATTTATTTAGGTATATATTGAATTTATACTTAGGAAGTAACAAGTAGTGAGAACAGCAAGTACAAACTTGCAATCATAGAGACATAGACTTTTTGTTTGTGTTTGTTTGTTTGTTTTCAAATACCCTCGGTAGGAAAAACATCTTAGAAGGAGGTGAAGAGAGAGGACTGTGGAGTCAAACAGATGAGAAAGCAAGAGAGTTTGAGAAAATGAGATCATCTTTCTTCCTGGAGTAAAGAAAGTACTAATTATTCTCCCTCTCCATCTCCTCTTTCCTCTTTGGAACAGCTGGACATTCTTTAGGAGATTTAGGTAATTGGCCTTTAGGGAGTTCCTAGGAGATTTTAAGTCTTCAAGCTTTTGTTTCGAAGGCCCTTGAGCTCTGGGCTTTTGGGGACCTTTGGACTCTTAAGAGATGGTAGAAATCAGAGGGAGAAAAAGCCAAGTAACAACATGAAGGTTCCATGTGAAGGTGAAGTGTTATCAAAGGAAACATTCTAACTATTTGAGCCAACACCATGGTCTAGCAAGAGAGGAGTAATGGGAGGCCCATCCCAGTACAGGCAACTAGGGGAATGGAAGATCTAAAAGCATTTATAAAGCCAAACAAAATCCATATGCTTTTTATTATCAGCATGTGCAAGCATTCCTTAATAGTGTCAGTGATAACATACTCCTTCTCTAAAAAAAAATCCACTGCAGCTGCTTATTGTTCAGTTTTAAGAATATATATGTGAGCTTGAAATTAGCACATTTTAAAATTGTTTATTCTTTAAAACACTAAATTCTACATGGATGGCAAGTTGGAGACCTCTTAGTAATATAGTCAGTCCTCAATGCATGCACACTCAGCTACCCATGTTCATTTTGAGAGTAAGATAGTAACGGTTCAGAATATCCTAGATGGCTTTAAACACAGTGTGTATCTACATATTCCTGGATTCACAGAGTATATTTGAAATAAACAAAAGAACACGGAGTTTGTAGAGATGAACAAAAACTCAAGTTACTTCAGTTCTGTCATCACTTGGAAAGTTTTTGGGTCTAAAATTTAAAACGATGAATTCAAATATAAACCATGGTATACATTTTTTTCCTTTTTTCCTTCTAGAAAGTACATTAGTGTATTTTATTTTTTATTATTGTATTCATTTTAGATTGTTACTGACTTGATTGTACATGGAGGTCAATAAAAGAAATTATTTGCCAGTCACATTTCTTTTCTATTATTATTACTACAAAAAATAATTTTGTGGCAT
>NW_011888795.1:3026528-3029614 GCF_000151845.1 Pteropus vampyrus
AAGTACAGAAATAGCATTAAAGAGAAAATAACTAAATCTCTCTGGAGCTTGACATGAGAAGGCAGGCATGGAAATAGAGACTTGCTGGGACAGGTGATACTTGAGCAGAATTGTGAACAGTGTGAATAGGATTTATTTAGGTATATATTGAATTTATACTTAGGAAGTAACAAGTAGTGAGAACAGCAAGTACAAACTTGCAATCATAGAGACATAGACTTTTTGTTTGTGTTTGTTTGTTTGTTTTCAAATACCCTCGGTAGGAAAAACATCTTAGAAGGAGGTGAAGAGAGAGGACTGTGGAGTCAAACAGATGAGAAAGCAAGAGAGTTTGAGAAAATGAGATCATCTTTCTTCCTGGAGTAAAGAAAGTACTAATTATTCTCCCTCTCCATCTCCTCTTTCCTCTTTGGAACAGCTGGACATTCTTTAGGAGATTTAGGTAATTGGCCTTTAGGGAGTTCCTAGGAGATTTTAAGTCTTCAAGCTTTTGTTTCGAAGGCCCTTGAGCTCTGGGCTTTTGGGGACCTTTGGACTCTTAAGAGATGGTAGAAATCAGAGGGAGAAAAAGCCAAGTAACAACATGAAGGTTCCATGTGAAGGTGAAGTGTTATCAAAGGAAACATTCTAACTATTTGAGCCAACACCATGGTCTAGCAAGAGAGGAGTAATGGGAGGCCCATCCCAGTACAGGCAACTAGGGGAATGGAAGATCTAAAAGCATTTATAAAGCCAAACAAAATCCATATGCTTTTTATTATCAGCATGTGCAAGCATTCCTTAATAGTGTCAGTGATAACATACTCCTTCTCTAAAAAAAAATCCACTGCAGCTGCTTATTGTTCAGTTTTAAGAATATATATGTGAGCTTGAAATTAGCACATTTTAAAATTGTTTATTCTTTAAAACACTAAATTCTACATGGATGGCAAGTTGGAGACCTCTTAGTAATATAGTCAGTCCTCAATGCATGCACACTCAGCTACCCATGTTCATTTTGAGAGTAAGATAGTAACGGTTCAGAATATCCTAGATGGCTTTAAACACAGTGTGTATCTACATATTCCTGGATTCACAGAGTATATTTGAAATAAACAAAAGAACACGGAGTTTGTAGAGATGAACAAAAACTCAAGTTACTTCAGTTCTGTCATCACTTGGAAAGTTTTTGGGTCTAAAATTTAAAACGATGAATTCAAATATAAACCATGGTATACATTTTTTTCCTTTTTTCCTTCTAGAAAGTACATTAGTGTATTTTATTTTTTATTATTGTATTCATTTTAGATTGTTACTGACTTGATTGTACATGGAGGTCAATAAAAGAAATTATTTGCCAGTCACATTTCTTTTCTATTATTATTACTACAAAAAATAATTTTGTGGCATATAGGAGGGAAATTAAAAATAGCGATCTGCTCAGACATACTAGTTATGTCACTACTTGACTCCTGAAGCGAGGAGTAGAGGCAGGGATTGGGGACAAGCTATGTCCCAGGGATGGAGACTGTGCACCTGAGTGAAACCTTCCCCCACGAAGTACATCTTTGCGGCTTGAGCAAGGCATTATGGAGCATTCAGTCCTCGCCAGCCGCTGTACCTAGAATTGGCAATAAGACAATGAGCATGTATGTGAAGGGCCATGCATTCCAGTAGGGGGAGTAGGAATAGTCATGTGAAATAAAATACTTTAAATTAGAACACAAAATAAAGCAACATCGGATGTAATAAGTGGTAGTTGATTGAGGTAGGGAGTCAGGCAAGGTTTTGGGAGCAGTGCCATTTGATGAGAAGCCAGTGAAGTGAACATGTGGAGGAAAAGCAGTCAGACAAAAGGGTTGGCTGCAGCAAAGGTGCCAAGATAATAGGCTTTGTTTGCCCAAAAGGTAGAGAAAAGGCCTCAGTGGCTGACTGAAGTAAAATGAACGAGGGGAAAAGGAGATTGATTTTTCTCTTGTGGAAGGAGATTGACCTTTTAGCCTAGAGGAATAATTGATGTACTCTGATAATTATGAATGTTCATAATAGCTCTCAGACTCCACCATTATAATGATGTATTTAATAGATCCAATATTGGATTTCCAAAGCATTGTGATGCACTTATACAATTCTCACATGCCGTTTTGAGTTGAAATGTCTTCCATGCTGAATTTTAAAAAATCTTTCTTATCTTTTAACTTCTTGAGGCTTTGAATAATAATAAATTTAATATGACTAACACTTTTATTTTCAAATTGATTTATTTTGTTATTGGCCTTTTGATTATTTCGCTGACTTCTTATATATTACCTATTTTTAATTTTACCTCAAATGAGAAAATTTGGAATTAATTATACTCTTTAGTTTATTGAACATTCTCATCTTGGTTCCTTGAAAATGTGCCTCTCATTTTATTTTATGCTCTGTAAAATGTTTTTTCCCTCTGTATCCAATTCCTACTCCCATTCCCCTACCTACCATAATATGCAGGAACTGACACCTGCCAAATACATACATATATCTTTTTAACATATATAATGTTTTATGCAGGTATGCATTTTTAATCTACATAAATGACATTGTTATTTATTTCCTTCTGATTTTTCATTCAGCACTGTGTTGGAGGTCTGTCCATGTGGTTGTATGCATGCCTAGTTTATTGCACAGTAACCCACTTTTCCCAGTGATAGGACGCATAGGTTGTCTCCAGTTCTGACAAGAACAAACAGTACTGCCAAGACTGTTATTCACACATTTCTTTATAGACGTGGGTATATAGCATGAAATGGATTTTTTGAGTCACAAGGTATACAACTACTTAATTTCACTTAACCTGGGTTGCATCTTACACGATTCTACACAGTTTGCTAAACACACAACTTTGTCTTGGCTGAGCAGGTGTCTGTGGAGTCCAGGCTCTGCAGTTAGCTGTTCTCTGAGAGTCAGGTCTTTCACCATTAGAGAATAAAGTGACAAATAAGGAAGGTTAATGTACACCCTATGGTGTTCAGTTAGATTTAGAGATAGCAGTAGGAACTCATAGTATTCAATATACATGCAGATAGATAAAGAAATATAGATGTGTAAATATGCACATGTGAGTAAAC
>NW_011888795.1:3030329-3033738 GCF_000151845.1 Pteropus vampyrus
ATATATAATGTTTTATGCAGGTATGCATTTTTAATTTACATAAATGACATTGTTATTTATTTCCTTCTGATTTTTCATTCAGCACTGTGTTGGAGGTCTGTCCATGTTGTTGTATGCATGCCAGTTTATTGCACAGTAACCTACTTTTCCCAGTGATAGGACGCATAGGTTGTCTCCAGTTCCGACAAGAACACACAGTACTGCCAAGACTGTTATTCACACATTTCTTTATAGACGTGGGTATATAGCATGAAATGGATTCTTTGAGTCACAAGGTATGCAACTACTTAATTTCGCTTAACCTGGGTTGCATCTTACACGATTCTACACAGTTTGCTAAACACATAACTTTGTCTTGGCTGAGCAGGTGACTGTGGAGTCCAGGCTCTGCAGTTAGCCGTTCTCTGAGAGTGAGGTCTTTCACCATTAGAGAATAAAGTGACAAATAAGGAAGGTTAATGTACACCCTATGATGCTCAGTTAGATTTAGAGACAGCAGTAGGAACTCATAGTATTCAATATACATGCAGATAGATAAAGAAATATAGATGTGTAAATATGCACATGTGAGTAAACATACACGTACTTTCTAGATCTAAGGAGTGACAGTTTCTTCAAACAAGGGCACCCTAGCTGCAACGAGCACACTTAGCACCCAGATCTTAGTTTCTAAACAACGTTCTCCAAGAAAAAGGAGCCAAGACACTTGGAGAAGTGTTTAATTCAAGGATGAGGCAGGCAAAATACTAGATGAGCCTGGAACATCTTGTGATACGTTAAAACATGAAAGTGCTCAAAAAAGGATGAGGGCTTGTCAAAAGAACACAGGAGCCAACCTGAAGGGGGCTCTTAATGTTCAACACTGGGACAATTTGAGCATTAAAATAAATCATGATAGTATTAGATTTTAATTCATAGAATAAAATAAATATCTGCGAATTCATACTGATGTATAAATGGGGAGAAAGGACTGCTCTTCTTATAGAATGATTCAGTTAAATATAGAGAGAAAGAAGGAAACAGAAAAATCACTATTAGACACAAACCCCATAATAATGACAGCAGGGAAAGTGCCTGATGGACATCAGCGAGTGAATGTTTAAGGAGAAACAGGATATTTGTATCGTGTCAAGGTATCTTCCCCAAAGTATTTATTCTTCGTAGTAGAGAAACCCAGAAGATATCACCTCAACTAGATGATCAAGGTTAACATCGCTGGTAATAAGACATAATGACATTAACTCCTTGATACAATGCACTGGGACAGACACACCATTATTTCTATGGCTTTCTTTTCCAACGAATGCATAACCTCAATCTAGCATGCGAAAACAGCAGATAAACCTGAATTGTGAGACAGTCTACAAAATGACTGATCAGTATTTCTCAAAAGTGTCAAGATCATGAAAAGCAAGGAAAGGCTGAGGAACTGTTACAGATTGGAGGAGATGAAGGAGAAATAACAATTAAGTACAATTTGGGCTCCTAAATAGGATTCTGGAATAGAAAAAGGACATTAGTGAGAAATCTGGTAAAAATTTGAGGTCTGTAATTTAATGAATAATTTGGTAAAAATATTAATTTGCTGGTTTTGGCAATTGTACCGTGGGTGTGCAAATTGTTAACATTAGGTGAAGCTAGATGAAGTATATATAGGAACTGTAGTAATTTCTCAACTTTTCTATAAATCTAAAATTAGCTCAAAATTTGTATTTAAAAAATTATCCCTGAACCCACCAGACAGGCAACCTTGACCTTTTTAAGTCACCAAACTCCGTGTGTCATGTATACTCCTATAAAAGGGGCCTTTTGAATCTCTATGTCAGGATTTGCCCACACTCCAGAGTGGGCCACTTGGAATTGCTGTCCCCAGAGAAGCCAAAAGTCCAGTAGGTTGAAGGCCCAGAACTTCTCTGTGAGCTTCTTTGAATTTTCAGTTCAAATGCATTTTCTCAGGAAGCTTTACTATGTGTTAAGTCCAGGATATTGTCCTGGGGTCAAAAGAGATATTATTTCTAGTTTGAGCTTTGCCATTACCTAGCAATTAGGCGCTGGGCATGTGATAATTTTTTGTATGCATAGTATGCCTGTCTTTTGGAAAAGTACGTAGTCATTAAAGGCCTTTTCAACTTCTGTTTCTAGGAATATACAGTAATCTCTCTACTTCTATAAATTCACAATCACGTATTCCTCTTTTTAAATTAAAAAACAAACAGAGACCTTCTTCCCTGTAAGTGTAGCTGTGTTTTCTGACACTACATGTTCCAGGAGGCAGCTAACATGGAATGCTTCTGGCTTAATGAAGATAATTGCAAGGTAACATAACCTTCCATGTTTTTCCCTTCATTGAGGTGCTCTACTCATCCAGAAGCTCACTCCTGCCTAAAGTAATGCTCTGCTGCTTCCCTGTGGCTAATTCTAGGTACTGTAGGGCTGGGAAACTAACTTTCAAAGAGAAAACAAATCCAGGAATTTCAACATCATAGATCTTTAGAGGTGGAAGATCCCTCAGAATTCACCTACGTGAATCCCTTGGTTAATAAGGAAGTTGATACTTAAGGAGGGACAATGACCTGCTCTGTGCTACTTAGTGATCAGTGGTAGAACTAGGAGCAGAGCCCAGGCCAGTGAAGTTGAAATTAATTTCTCAAACATATATATATAACAAAGGGAAAAAGATTTCAAGACTTTTGAATAACTGAAAAAATTCTAAAATCTCTTTGAAGCAGGTCTGCAAATAGAATATTATTGCCTCTCTTTTATTTTGCTCTGTGAATACATTACAAATAATTAGGCAGAAAACAAAATTGTAACTAGAAACAGTCACTATCTATTATTTTTGCAAGCTTCAAACAAAATAGATATTTTAAGCCTAAAGAGGCAGAACATAATTAAGAATATATGTCAATTCTTTTATGTTATATCTTTATTTTTTTTCTCATTTCATTGGGGTTTAGTGCCACTTCTTTGCTGGAATAAAGGCTCATATATCAACTACATTTGCAGGAATTGCTGATATAGAAGGAGAAGGCAGGGACCAGGGGTTTGAAGAACTGGGTCTGATTTCAACTCCTGCACATTTTTTGGATGTGAATTAACATAACCGTGATCAAAACACTGATTTCCTTCCTCTGGTTCTTCATTTCCTCATCTATAATACCTTCCTCACAGGAGTTTTGTGAAGATTAACTAAGACAATTCAAATTGGGTGTAAACTTGTACTTTATTGAAATTGTACTTTATTGAATTGTACTTTATTGAAAAGTACAATAAATATCCTTTTAAATTGTAATCATGGACTGAATTGAGATGAGGCAAAGAAATCCACCAAGAATATGAAAGGCCTCAGAGCTGCCGTTCCTCTCCTGTTGAGGAGGAACCTGGTAAAGTACATGTGATCTCACACTCT
>NW_011888795.1:3033788-3055828 GCF_000151845.1 Pteropus vampyrus
CTGTGCTACTTAGTGATCAGTGGTAGAACTAGGAGCAGAGCCCAGGCCAGTGAAGTTGAAATTAATTTCTCAAACATATATATATAACAAAGGGAAAAAGATTTCAAGACTTTTGAATAACTGAAAAAATTCTAAAATCTCTTTGAAGCAGGTCTGCAAATAGAATATTATTGCCTCTCTTTTATTTTGCTCTGTGAATACATTACAAATAATTAGGCAGAAAACAAAATTGTAACTAGAAACAGTCACTATCTATTATTTTTGCAAGCTTCAAACAAAATAGATATTTTAAGCCTAAAGAGGCAGAACATAATTAAGAATATATGTCAATTCTTTTATGTTATATCTTTATTTTTTTTCTCATTTCATTGGGGTTTAGTGCCACTTCTTTGCTGGAATAAAGGCTCATATATCAACTACATTTGCAGGAATTGCTGATATAGGAGAAGGCAGGGACCAGGGGTTTGAAGAACTGGGTCTGATTTCAACTCCTGCACATTTTTTGGATGTGAATTAACATAACCGTGATCAAAACACTGATTTCCTTCCTCTGGTTCTTCATTTCCTCATCTATAATACCTTCCTCACAGGAGTTTTGTGAAGATTAACTAAGACAATTCAAATTGGGTGTAAACTTGTACTTTATTGAAATTGTACTTTATTGAATTGTACTTTATTGAAAAGTACAATAAATATCCTTTTAAATTGTAATCATGGACTGAATTGAGATGAGGCAAAGAAATCCACCAAGAATATGAAAGGCCTCAGAGCTGCCGTTCCTCTCCTGTTGAGGAGGAACCTGGTAAAGTACATGTGATCTCACACTCTATGGAGGCATCTGGCATATTGTGCTTTGGTGCTCGGCCACTGTACATGTGTGAATTTATTGCATGCTTAATTTTGTCTCTGAGTGTGCACATGTGTGTTCAAGTGCCAGTTTCAGGAATGCTCAAAACTACAACACATTCTATGATTCACTGTGAATGGTGAGTTGGACTCATCATTAAAGTTTATTGTGGGGAAAGCTAGAATCAATGGGAGAAAAAGACAGGCGGAGTCTGTAGAAATTCATGTACAGGCTTCTAATCCACTCTCTCTCCTAAGAGGGAACATACCCAGTGCAACAGAGAAAAATGCATTAACGTGTTGCCATGTTTCTGCCCAGAGAAGTCCGTTGGAGACTTAGAGCCCATAGATTTTGTTGTGGGAGTGGTCATGTCAGCTCCCTCTGCCTAGCAACTACTAAAATTCTAGACTCTGAGAAGGATAGCAGGTGTGCAGCATAAATCTCATTGTTTGTATAAACAGTGTATGCACAACAAACAACCTTTATCTGTTAGAGAATGAAGGGCACACTCTAAAAGCCACGTCTCCAGGCACTAGCCAAGGGTCAATCTTGCAAGCCAGCCTTTTTAGAGATAGCAGCCTCAGGCCTGCTTTATTAAAATTTTTTTCTGCACACTGCACAAAACTGAAACAGCCTGGTCAATATTGTTTCTACAGATACTGAATGCAGAATAAGTCTTGGGTTTATTTTATCAATATTGTCCTAGAACATCACATAGTCACATGATGTATACATGCTAATTATCAGCTTCTACCTGCATTCTTTGCTATTTGTATGATATGTTTTAAAATTTTGGATTTTTGGAAGATACTTAAGTCTTTCACTGTCGGCATGCTGAGTATTTCTTTAAAAAGTTAAATTTTTCATGGAATCGCACATTAGATAAATTTGGTAATGCCTTTTTAACCAGCTAATTTGCATTTGGCTTACAGTGAGTTCTGCAATGTAAAAATCTCCCATAGCTTTTCGTGAATAATTGGGGCTTTCCCCCCAACTTTATTGAGATATAATTGACATAATATTGTATAAGATTAGGGTGTACAATGTGTTGATTTGATACACTTAGATATTGCAAATTGATTAGCACCATAGAGTTAGCTAACACCTCCAATTACTGCACATAACTACCATTTTTAACTTTTTTGGTGATGAGAACATTTAAGATTTTCTCTCTTAGTAATTTATAAGTACATAATGCAGTATTATTAACTATAATCACCATGGTGTATATTAGATCCCCAGAGTTTATTCATTTTATAACTAATTTTGTATTCTTTAACTAGGACTTAATCTGTTCAAATTTGGATGCCAAAAGGGTTTTTCAATTAATATATATCCACAGAAATGTCACTGTATAATGCTAAATAGGAGTTGTAATATACTATCAATTATAATTGTGATCTCTAATAAAGAAACCTATCGTTAAAAATCCCTGGAGACTTGGGCCTTTTCTCATCAACTTCAGAGCTATGAAAATGAGCTTAAGCTTTACTCTTTTAGCTATAAAGTGTTTCCTCTTCATAACTAGACCTCTCAGAGGCATTTTCAGCACTCTCTGTCTTCACTTCCACACCTCTCACTCTTTCTTTAACATATCAAACGGGCCTGCCCCGCCCTCTCCCCAGTCCAC
Source organism: Pteropus vampyrus (assembly GCF_000151845.1). NCBI lineage: Eukaryota > Metazoa > Chordata > Mammalia > Chiroptera > Pteropodidae > Pteropus > Pteropus vampyrus. Next base: position 3,036,266 of record NW_011888795.1, read on the forward strand.
TGGTGGGGGTTGTAATCCGGATGTGTAATGCAGAGACCCTTTCTGCCAAAGCACATCGAACAATAAAACAGATGAATAGTAGCTGTGATTGAAGTGAGTTAAAGAAAGAAAGCTCTTCTCCCTCTTCCATGAGGCTTTCAAGTGATTCTTTAATATACCTAGAACTTCCAGATGCAGAGTTCCACAAGTATCTATCTAGGTTAGAGACACAACGAGGCATGTTGGCCTGGAACATGCCTAATGTTCATGGGAAATCAAATGCACAGCTGGTGAGTGCATCTCCTAGGATACGTGGTGCTAATGTTGCTGCATGACTAGATAAACTTGAAGAGTTCATTCCCAAATGGGTAGAAGAGTAGTCATCCTTTTCAGTTAATGGGAACAAGGTTTACTCTTCCAGTGGAGGGAATATCAATAATTACAAAAAGTTGACAACAGCAACAACAGGAATGTTCAATCATCCAAAAGTGACGACTTGGGACAATTTGGTCTATTCCTTTCTAGTCTTTTTCATGATATATTTCCCTTCTTTGTACCTGGGGCTTTATTATAGTTGCAATTTTGCAGCTTGCCCTTTTCATTTGATAGGATAGCATGAGTATGATTTCATGTCTTCACAGACTCTCCATATGCCTTATTTTTCATGCCCCTGCAAGCTTTTCAGAAGCCATTATAACAGAATTGGTTCTGTAAAATGCCTCTCTTACATGAATGGACATTTTAATTGTTTGCATTTTTTTTTTAAAGTCAAATATGTATATAATTAATCCATATCATTATCATGTGCAACTTTATACATAGAGGTTTTTTTTTTTTTTTTTTCTCTTAAGGCTATTTCCCCTATGGACTTCTAGATCAAAATTTAGGGACCTTTGCACTTAATACCCTCAGTGAACTTTCACAGTAGAGAACCTTGGTAATGGCTTCTTGACAAGACAGATCCTTGTCAAGACCTGCGTCAAGAGCCATTTATTTTTCCATCATTTTATTGACGTCAGGAATTTTTATTAATTTCAACATTTGAAATTATGTTCTTTTTAATGTACATTCCTTTAGTTACAAGTGAGTTTTAAAAATATACCTTTCACACTGTACTAGGTATTATGAGAGACAGAAGAATGTTTACAAGGTCACTGCTCTCTCAGATCTTATAGTTTCTAGAGAGTGGCTTAATACTTCCTAGTATTAATAGGAGATAGCAGTGCTAAGAAAAAAATATATATACCTTTCAATTTCAAAATAAAACAAAGCCATACTTTTAATTAATTTATTCCTTTATCATCCAATGACCTTTAAATAACAATTGTTTATTTTAAACATTTCACATACACACATTTCTATTTAGGGTCAGATAGTTGGAAAATGAATTCAGTTAAAACTTCAGTTTTATACTTTGTAGGGATGAAAACATGGTATTTCTTTAATACATGAGAAACCACCTGGAATAAAAGTATTGGTTAGGATTTGGTAGATACCAATTTGTAATTTCCTTTATAAATAAAATTCCAACCATTATTAATCATTAACAGGAATTTTTTGTTTTTCTTTAAGATAGTCAGTGGAATTTGAGTACATTCTATAATACTGATTATTTTTCAGTTGTCACTATACATTTGGCAAATGTGTTTCTGGAAAATTCTGTTTCTTTTTTTTATGAGGTCGTCTGTATTTTGTGAATTGGAAAGATGCATATGGGTCATACTTTTGTCATGCCTTAAACTATTAATAAATGTCCCTGCCAATGTAATTCAAGTTGCTTTTGTTATTCAAAAATAGAACAAATATTTTACAATATTTATGTAAAAAGATTCTATTGTTGCTATGATTGAATTTTCCAGATAAGCTTCGACCTATAAAAAAATATGTCCTTAATAATGCATATTGTATTATACTGAGTAAACATTAAGCTCCTTGATGCGGAAATTATGGCTTATTGATTTTTAAACTGTACCCCCCCCCACTCCTGTGCCATGTCACTTAGCACAAACTCTGAAAAGTAGCACGTGTTTATTAAATATACGTACTTTGGATGAAAAGGAAAGGTTAGTAACAGCACTATATGGTGGGAAGTATGTAGGAATTGCTTGGTTTCTTGTTCCAATTTGATTCAGATGACTCTGGAAAATTCATTTCATCTCTTTGAGCCCTGTAATCCTTCCACTTAGCACCTCTTAGAAGAAGGCAGTAAATTTTTGATAGGAAAGAAGTTGCCAACTGTAAAGCACTATCTAAATGCAAGGTGAATATCTTTTAGGGTTAGAAAAAACAGTACTTTCAAATATTCAGGAGAGAGAAAAAGAAATTCCTCCCCAGTTCCCTCTGCTTTTTAAAATTAGATTCATCGTTTACTAAGCACTGTGCTAGTCATGGATGTTGAGAGAAAGATTACACAGGCCTTGAAAGGCACAGTCCTGAATTCAAAGAGCCCAGAATCCAGTGGAAGAGAACTTAGATACACAGTGGGGTTAGTGCTCTTGCTACAAACACAGGGTCAGAGGAACATGATAAATAGATGACCACAGAGATTCAGCGGGGAGATGAAAGCTTTGGAGATACTGTGCTTATTAGTTGGAGAGCATGTTCTCTACTCTGAGGTCCAAGAACAGTAGGTTTATGTGACATTTATTTGAGAGTGGATTCCCAGAGACCTAATAATCAAGTCTTACTTTCCCCCTTCCCCCCAATGGAGTTTTAAGTGGTCGTATAGGCCATGCTGCATATTTGCGTGTCACCTGTTACTGAGCAAAAACAGTGAAACAGATTTAATCCAGAAAGCTTCAATTTCTTCCAGTTGATAATCACATCATTTCCTGACAAACAGCCTTCCTCACCAACCCAGCTTTCACAGATGCCACTTTAACGGCTTGTGGCTCTGTTATTATTGGCTATTTGTTAATGTGTTTAAAATCCTTTCTTCCTACTATTGTTGTTTGCTCCAAAGAAAAACTAGAAAGTACTGAATTGTCATGACATTGTAGCCATCCTAACATCATAGTATAACACATGATTCACGTGTTTGTGGTGATGTTGGTGTAAACAAACCTGCGCTGCCAGTCATATAAAAGTATAGCATATACAATTATGTACAGTACATAATACTTGAAAATGATAACTGTATTACTGGTTTATGTACATACTATACTATATTTTTATTGTTATTTTAGAATATACTCTCTATTTATAAAGAAAAAGTTTGCTGTAACACAATACACTGTGCTACACAGGCAGCAGCCCCCATATATCTCCTGCTTACCACGTCTCTTGATTGCATCGTTTTCTCCTGTGCTTAATTTAATCTCATTATTTTGTGCAGTAACATGCTGTACAGAGTTGTAGTCTAGGAGCAATAGGTTATATCATAGCCTAGCAATGTGATGGGCTATATCACCTTGATTTGCGTGTGTGCACTCGGAGATGTTTGCACAACGACAAAACTACTGAAGGATGCATTTCGTAGAATTTTTCTCTATTTTTAAGTGGTGGCACATGATGGTACTCTAAGGATCTATCATGAATTCATTGGGGAATCTGCAATTTTCTGCTGAAGTTGTTGTCTCAATCAACTTTGCTGAGAACCACATGAACCACATGGGAAACAGAAAACGCTGGAAGCAGACTATAGTGGCTCAAAGGAAAGAGAACATGTTCTCTCTCCTGAGAGTGACTTCATTCAGCAAGGGCTGTCATGGTAACCATGGGGATTTGCATCTTAGAACAGGTAATCCTGAGAGTGATACAAGAACAACAGGAGTTAGGGACCTTGTTGAACCTGGGGAGAGGTGAGGATGGGTAGTATAACAGGAAATGCAGATTTTATTAAAATCAAAGCTCCAGTTGCCACACATATTCACAAACTGGTTTTCCTCTTAGTACTCTGCATTTTGACAACCATCCATTACTGGTTGTGATTGCTGAGGAAACTGAATGCATTTCCTCGTTAGCCTAAGCAAACCTAAGGCAGATGTAAGCCTATGGTAAAGCTCATGTCCGGTTTGGTAACTTGGTGCTACTGTACTCCCAATGGTATGGGTGATTGAAAGTTAAGACCAAAGGTTAAATTCTCCTAGGGATTTGAAGGAATCTCATGCCTTACCCAATCTTCTGTGGTCAAGCATGCGGTTAGATCTGACCAATATACTGGAGTTTTAGCTTGTGATGTCAGTAAATATTACCTAGAAGATCCCAAGTGTGATCAAGTCAACTCCTGTGTTCTGTAGGCCTCCTTTTCACATACAGATGATTTTATTTCTGTGCCAGGAGATGAAATCCTTCTCTGCTCTGGAGAATGCACTAGATTATGTTGCCAGCCATGGGACCCAGCAGGCTTACATGTTTTTCAGCAGACATTCTAAGTTTCTTTGTCATTTATCTAACTCAGGTCTGAGGCTTCGGGTTAAGCTCAAACAGAGACTCCAGATAGGTTTCTGAATTTAGAAAGAACTCTCCACCCAACTTTAAGATGAATAGGAATAAATTTTTATGATCCAAATGGCTAGTGCAGCTAGTACTTCTGGGAAAGGAAGAAATATAAGTAAGGAAGAAGATTGGGGCATGCTTTATTTATTTATTTTTTTACTTATATGACCAAAGATCTAATGTTTTTCTTCCTCATTAAGTCCCTAATAGTCATTGAGGGGTTCCCAGCTCTCTCTGACACATAAGGTTAATTTCACCTTCCCTCTCACTCACCTAAACTTTTCCTTGTATTTCCATTATCACCATATTGTAAATGCATTTGTGTCTCCTTATCATACAAGACATGAAGGTGTTCATCTTTGTATCTTAGAAGTCTAACACAGGACTTCATACATAGAAGGTACTAAATAAAGGTTTTCTGAATGTTGAAACACACACACACACACACACACACGGAGGATTAGTAAGAATTTTTTTAAAGTTGCAATGTAATTTTGAGCAACACTGTATTTTAACTAGTTAGATTAAAGCACATACATTTTCAGAATTAATTTATTTTTTCTTTTGGAAACCATCAACCATTCTAAAATTGGTTCTATTATTAATTCATTTCAACATTCGAATCAATGCACATGGTGTGCCTAAGTGCAATCCTCATGCATAATGGTGCTTTTTTTTCTTTTTAGAAATACACAAGTTTAAAATTTGTCTGGTTCCCATGGGAACCAGGCCACAGATATAGAAGAGATGAAATAAGATTTATACTTTTGTGATTGTTGCTACTGCATAGCATTTTTCAAATCCTTTTATTTTGAATGTAGCATTCACAATCAGCAGGTGTGTAACAACTTTAGTTGACCAACTTTTATCTCGTAAGTACCAGGCAATTCCTTTGAAATGTAAGGAATAACAAAATGCCATATTTTGTGGCCTTGTCATTTAGCATTCGATGATTTTTCCTTTTATACATATCTCTCTTTTTCAGTGTATAACATTTCTAGGCTACATTTGTACCATGTTCAATCTATTCTGCTGATAAAACAGAAAAAAAAATCTATTTTTGTGTGAGAAAACGAGAAATGTGGAATTAGAACATGCAAGGTTTTCTTGTTAAGAGGGATGTGGATATGTGCATGTTTATATTTTTGCCAAATCTTCATTAGGAAGGAACTTATAGACCAAGAACATTGCACAGAGAGAACAAAATCTCCTTGGTCCTAAAAAAGTATTATTTACACAGATGCACAGATATCATACTATTCTTTTAGAAAAATAGTTTGGGCTGATAAATATAATTTAAACCTAAGTTAATTAAATATGACCTCAACAAATAGACTTGGCTAGTTGTTTAATCGAGGCTGAGGTCCATGTGAGTGTGACATCACAAGACATCCTGAGGGCCGTTATGGTGAAAGAACTGAGTCCATGATCTCTGCTTTGAGCAGACACCCCCCACGCCATCCTCAACAGGAAGAACTGGTCACAGATCAGCAGCATCTTCTGGCTTTGGACAAAAATGAAAAAAAAAATTGCAAATCTTCTTTGGAGGGAAGCAACCAAAATGATCATTTTTGAATAATACCTTAAAGAATTAGAGTACAACTCCCTAGGAGACAGAGTCTCATAATTTAAAGAGATTAGATTCAATCCAGTTTGAGTTTGCAATAAATATTATCAAACTCTAAAAAAGGAAAAAGTCATTTTTAATGAGAGTCATCACGTACATTAAGAATTAGATTTAGGCCCTTAAGAACCAAGAACTTCATATACTAGAATTATCAATTTCACAATATTAAAAGGTTCTGTATGGAGTTGTTTTGAAATATTTTAAAAACTTTTTATGAAAAAAGAACAAAAGATTTTCAAATGTGACCAAATTAGTTTCACGAAATAATCAAATGTAACTTTCAAAAATGAGAAATTTAATTGAAATTCAAAACTCAATGGATGATTTAGAAGCATATGAGAAACAGTTAAAAAAATTTGTGAAATGGAAGCCATATATGAAATGATTACCCAGATTACAATAATGCAGAGACTCAAGAAGATAGAAAATAGGAAATGTTAAGTAATGTGGAGGACAATAAATATCTAGATACATCCAATTAGAGTCCCAGAGGGAAAGAATAAAGGTAACTGAGAAAACAATTGAGTGAAAATTGTCTGGAATTGATGGAAGAAATGTATAATACACACACAAAGGAACATGTGTACCAACGTCTTAGTCCATTTGGGCTGCTAAAACGAAATACCGTAGACTGGGTGGCTTACAAATAATAGAAATTTATTTCTCATAGTTCATAAGGCTGGGAATCCAAGATCAAAGCACTAGAAGATTTGGTATCTGGTGAAGGCCTACTTCCTGGTTCATAGAAGGTCATCTTCTTGGTGTGTCCTCATATGATGGAAGGAACAAGAGAACTCTCCGTTATCACTTTTCTAAAGGCATGAATCCCATTCATGAAGGTTCTGCCCTCAGGACCTATCACCTTCTAAAAGTCTCATCTTCAAATATCAACATACTGGGAATTAGTTTTCAACATATGGATTCGCGGGGCGGCGAGCATAAACATTTAGTCTGTAGCAGTTAGGTAGGATAATAAAAAGAAATACATACCTATGCATAATGAAATAAGAGAATACCAAAGAAATTATAATGAAATTAAAGAAGAAGAGATCTTAGGAGTAGCTAGAGAGAAGAGTCTGATCAGTTGCAAAGGAATAATAAGTAAATAGAAGACTTCTCAAAAATGGGAGCTAGGAGACAGTGGACCAATACTGTCAAAGTTCTGAGAAATTCACAGCAAGACTACTATATGCAGGCAGAAAGGCTGTGTACTGAACAATTCCAGGGGTGTGCCACTCACACAGATTTCAGTTCATATAGGAAGGGCTCCTTGGAGTTGGCCAATGCACAGAAAACAGGATTTTATGTCCAACAAAACTTATCTTTCAAGAATGACCCCAAACCTTTCAGGAAGTAGAGGAAAAAAGGAATTCCAAACTCAATTTATGAGGCCAACATAACCCTATTACTAAAACCTGAACAAAATATTTATTATAAGAAAATTTGTCCAGACTATAGCACATAACACATAGCCACAAAAAATCCTTAACACAACACTGACAAACAAACCAAGGGATATATAAAAAGGATAATAAACTATGGCTAAGCGGAGTTTATCCTTGAAAAACAAGTTTGGTTTATCGTTTGAAGCTCATCAATCAATGTAATTCACCATATTAACAATAAATGTTATAAAATCACAGTCATCACAACAGATACAGAGAAAACATTTGACAAAATAGAACACCATCCATGACAAAACAAAATAAAACCTCTCAGAAAACTAGAAATGTAAAGAACTTTCTCAATTTGATAAAGGTCATCTATAAAATAATAAAACTATAGCTTACCTCAAAATGAATGGTTAAATATTGAATGCTTTTCTACTAAAGAAATTGGAAATAAGGCAAATATATTCAATTTCACTAGTTCTAGTCAATATTATATTGGAGATCCTTGCCAAAATACAAAGGCAATTAAAAGAGAAAATTATTAATGCTGAAAATATGCATTTTATGGTTATCCTGCTTTGAGGTAAATATATATACTCTCACGCATCACAAAGACACGTATAAGAATGTTTAGACAGTATTGTTTAGACGAGCAAAAGTTTGTAACCAACCTAGGTTTTATTAAGAATGGAATAGATGAATAAATTTTTGTAGATTCATACAATAAAATAGTATAGAACCATGAAATGAATAAAGTATGGCTACATATTACTAAATATATAGAAACAGATTATTGAGTAAAAAAGCAAATTGCAGAAGATTAAATGCAATCTACTAAATACATGTGAAGTCATACCAGATCTTGACACATTCTTTGTATCTGGGCTCTTTAGCAACCTCCTCACTTTAATCATCTCCTAAGTTCCCGTCTCCGGTCCGTTAGTTACCTAAGGGCTTAATAGTCAGTCATAATGACACCAAATAAATACCAAGTATTGTAGGCTGGTTTTAATTCTCATAGTTTTGCCATTGCCAGCCTTTAAATTTTTTTCTGTTGCTAAGCATAATAAATAGCCTGCTGTCAAACTGATTCGCATAGTCTTTCTACCCTCTCAGCTCTTTCCTTCAAAGCTTGATGTCGTTATCTTTAAATCTTGTCTCTTGACATCTACAATGGTGTAATACAAATAGGGTTGTTGGAAAGTCAAGAGACATAGATTTTATTCCTGGTCATTCTCTATACCTACTACATAACCATGAAAAATTAGCCAAGTATTTATCATTGAATATTGTCAGTATAGAAACAATTGTGTTTGCAGTTTTGGCAGTAAAGGATACCCCAAAATGATTTTCTGTCCCTGAGTAACATACAACATCTAGAGAGACTAAGGGAGATACATAAGTGATGACCATACAAAGCAGAGTACAGTACATGTTATAAAAGAAATACAGATTATTTTATGGGGCTTCCAATGATGAAGAAATCACATTTCATGTTGCTAGTGGTGACAAGGAAAAGCTTCATGATTGCAATGGCATTTGAAGTAAAAATAGGAGAGCAGGGATTGAACATCGTAGGAATTTGATACACTTGATACACTGTAACCAAGGTTCTGGAGACTTAAAGAAATATAAGATCGACATAGGTTTTGGTATTTTTACTCTATTTGAAATTAAAACCATTGGACATAGAGGCTAATGACCTGTTCACTATCAGAAATTGAGATAGGACTGCGGCCAGCTTGGTAACTCTGGTTGTTTAATTCACTGAACTGTATTATATTGAGTTTTCTTTAGAGTCTAATTTTGGGAGCCAATGTTTATTTATATGCTAAGTAAATGAACCTTGATTCATTCACTATGAGGAGTCAGTATCTCTTCTGTTCAGTTTGGTTTATTTGGATAAGCCATAAAATGAGTACCTGATTACACTGTTTATTATAATTGTGTAGTCATTTCATGAAAAGTTAGGATGTGAACCTACCTGGTGTCTTGTGTTCGGTTTTATCTGTGTTGAGTAGTGCTTGTGGCTTCCCAAATTCACTTTGTGATTAAAATTGGATATAGTGTCTATCTTCACTTTTTGCTCCTCAATAGGATCTTACAAGCCTATCTCTGTGTCATTATAGAATATATTATGGTGTGATGCTTTTGTCTTTGAATGTGAAAGAGAATGACTTGGAAAGGAGCTGCTGCTATAAAGTGATACTGAGGTTAATCATTTTATAGAATTAAGAATTTCTTTTTTACTTTCTCGATATGCCTTTATTCATGGAAAGAGCATTTTGGGGCTGTAGAAAAATCATAGGATTTTGGAATTAGAAGATCTGAGTTTTGGTCTTGTCTTTGGGCTTCACGTGAATTTCTTTATCTTGTAAGATAGTTATATCAGTTAGGGCACAATCAGGAGAAAGAAACCACACAGTGATTTGAAAAGTGAAAGACTAATTTAAGAATTATTAACAATAACATGGAGTGAAATAACATGGAACGGGCTAGGGAGAAGTATAGAGAGTTCTATAGAATAGCCATTCCCAACCTTTTTGGCACTAGGGACTGGTGCTCCTATGAGAATCTAATGCCTGATGATCCAAGGTGGATCTGAGGCGGTGATGCTAGCGCTGTGGAGCAGCTGCAAATACAGATGAAGTTTGGCTCACTCACCTGCTGCTCACCTCCTGCTGTGTGGCCCGGTTCCTAACAAGCCATAGATCAGTACTGGTCTGCGGCCTGCAAATAGCACACATAAGGAACAGCTACTATCTGTAGGGCTAAGGAAGAGTGCCAAGAAATAGCCCCCAATGACCACTCCGGTCTGAGATCCAGACTCCTTTAGAGAGAGCATGATCATGGCTCACTAGGTGATGGAAAAGTCACAGAAGTACTTCACCATTGGGACTGGCTAGAAACCTGCTCCTGGGGTACCAGGAAAGCAATCCACAGGGAAGTTCTGAACCTCAACACTTGATTTAGAGTTGTTGGAGTCAGTGAGTGCTGGGGGAAGCTGCTTGATTCTGGGCACTGCTAGCCACCAGATTCTGCACAGATTCTGGGCTTATGACTTAGGCAGAACACCACTGGATTTCTCTCACATACTAGGGGCTGGCTGCCATGCAGTAAGAATAAGAAGAAAATCAGTGTTGCAGCACACTGGAAGCAGGCGGGGGTGGGGGCAGGGGTGGGGCCGGGAATCCCCTTCCTCTAGTGCCCTCTACTGACAAAGCTTAATATTGTAATTGCTGCAAAGGAGAGCGACTTGAAGGGTGCAAGTCCATTATCACAGAATAGGTAGTGAAGAATAGATTTGAACTGAGGTGCAATAACTTTATGATTTGCACAGATAGGGTCATAGTCCCCAAAGTATCAGGAAGGTTGAATTCGATTTGAATTTAGAAGCACTTATGAACTCACAAGCAGAATATAAAAATTCAGTTGCTACAGTTATGACTTGCTAGTAATTAAAACATGATACTGACATAAATTGACAGTGCCTGAGTTGGATAGATTGTACTGAAGAAAATATGCCATTTGGGTTTTTAGGGACTTTATCGCAAGGTTACGTTTGAGCAATTTTTCACCTGAACTTAAACCTAGTTAGGTCCTGTAAGCTAAAATACACTACGTATTAGTGGCCATTAATATAAAAAAAATATTAATTGAAATTTAATTATATGACAAGCATTAAAAATGCATTTAATCCTGCTAATATTAATATTATTGTTCTCATTTTAAAATGAACTGAGATAAAGTAACTTACCCAGACCAGACGGATAGAAGTTGAACAGGATTCAAATACAGGTTTTGCTTATTCCAGAATCTGTGCATCTAACTTAGAACCAAAGCGTAGTATCTCCCAAGCTAGTATAGATTCAGAGTGCTATAACTCAGGTAAAGGCACATTTACTTAGGACTTTTAATGCAGATATGTGCAGCTTGCAATTCTTCTGCGGTGTTCCTCCTCCTCCCCCTTTTCTTTAGGTGAATGTTTTCTTTTGTATTTGGTTGCTCCTCTGTAACTCACAAATTTGGCACTACAAATAAAGAACAGATAAGCAGAAATTGATTTAGAGTTGATTGTCTAGCTCTAACATCGTAAAATGATTTATTTACACAGTACAGAATAAGTGTATGAGGCATGCTCAGGAAAACACAATCAGTTTTCTACAAAGGTGGGTAGATTTCTGCAATCCATTTCACTAAGATGTGTTTTAGGCTAAAAATATGACTCCATTAAAACACAGTTAATCATAAAAACATGGTTGTAATAGTTCTAAGCTAGAAATAATCCATGTGTATATCAACAGTGGAATAGATGAATAAAGTGTGGTGTAGTTATATAATAAGATACTTTCAAGAAGTGAATATAAATGAACTACTGCTACACAACAGAATGGGTGAATCTCAGAGATATAATATCAAGAAAAAGAAGTCAAGCATAAAAGGCTATGTAGTTCAAAGACAGGCAAAACTAATTTAGGGTGCTATAAGTCAGAATAATAGTTACCTTTGGAAGGTATTGCCTGGGAAAGGACATATAGGAGGCTTTTGTGTGCTGTTAATATTAAGTACTAGGTCTGAGTAGTAGTTATATGCGAGTAAATTTCATAGAGCAGAACAGTTAAGATTTATACACTTAGAAAACCATATGATTTCACTCATATGTGGGATATAAAACTGAAAGCAACAAACAAACAAGACAAACAAAAACTCATAGACACAGACAGCAGTTTAGTGGTTACCAGAGGGAAAAGGGGAAAGAGGAGCAGTATAAAAGGGTATCAAATATATGGTGACGGAAGGAGATTTGATTTTGAGTGGTGAACACACAATGTAATGTACATATGTATATCCGATTTGTATACTTGAAACCTATATGATTTTATTTCCTAGTGTCACCCAATAAATTTAATAAAAGAATTATGCACTTGACTCTCTAAAATTTCAATAAAAAATTTAAAATGGTTAAAAGCCTAAGCTTTTAAAAATAAGAAGCTAATAAGTAAAAAACAATACAGTAATATGAGTGAATATTAGATAAGCCATTGAATGAAGCTTACTAAAGGTTTTTAAATGTTAGGAAAAAGTGCTTAAGTTAGAATGTTGATAGGAAACAAGATAGAGTCCAAGCTAATGTATGATTATGTAAAACAAATGTCTAGAAAATTGCTAAAAAAAACCCAAACAATCAAATAGCAGTACTGTAGAAAGGGGCGATTTTTGTTCTCTCTACACTAAAATTTTCAACTTTTCTTCAAAAAATGCATAAATGCTTTTGATAATCAGCAGTAATAGTTATTCAGAAAAACAAATATTTGGGGATCCCCTTCATCTTTAAAGACCCCATTGTTTTCCCATTACCTAGACAGTAAATAAAACCTACTTGTCTGAATGCTCAAGAACTCTGGAAAATGGCTCCGACTTGATTTCATAGCCTGAATTTCCCGTGCTGCCAGCAGTATGCTCTCTGCCTTGGCCACACTAGACTTTATCATTTTATTCATCGATTTAACAAATAGTTTTTAAGCATCTTTTAGTTGCCAAACGTTCTAGAGATATAGCAATAGGTAAGAATGACAGTGATTTCTGTTCACTTGGTTTCCGTTCCCTGCACTGAGGAAGACAAAATGTAATCAATTGTCCTATAGATTGATTAGGTTAAAGAGGGGAGAAACCCAGGGTACTACCAACTACCAAAGTATATATAGCAGGGAGAACACATCTGGTCTAATGGGACAGGATCGTTGCAGGAAATAAACTTTTGTTTAGAGAAAGACTGCAAAGATAAGAAGTTTGCAGTTCGTGAAAGGATAGGACTTGTGATGGTAGATAGTGGTGAAAACAATGGTTGCAGTGAGACAGGAATTATTGGTAAGGGGTGGCGGGAAGTACTAGAAGGATAGGAGGCAATGAATAGTGTTGAATGATTGAGGTAAAGATTTCAGAGGTGGTACAAGTCCACAGGTGATGTGGAAGTGGGTTGCTGGGTGAGGTGGAGGAAAAGACTGTTCAAGGTAAGGGTGCCTGAGCATAAAAGTTGGATGCGTTATATATGTGGATGTTGACCTCACCGAGGAAGAGGGTAGGGGATGGGTGGAAAGAAAGCAACAACTCTACTTGTTGGCTGGCATTCATTTGTTTCCTCTGGCTCGACTCCCTAGACTGTGCATCTTTTAAGATCTACACAAACATGTCTTATTCAATGAGACCATCCCTGAATTACCTAATTAGATATGTGTCCTCCTTCTTTTGATTCCTTACCATCTAATAGCTCATTACATGTGTTGGTGCTCACTAAACGTTTGCTGAATTTAATACTTCCGTGAGCCATCACTATTGGGAACGGATGTGTTGAGCCGAATGAACTCTATGTTTAACCTAGAACTATTGTTATGTTCCAGTAGTTTAGGAAAATGGACTTACCTATTCTGAAAGTAGTTCTTTTTCTGGAGAATAGCAATTTATGATTTGTATCTAGTGTACAGCAACATCGTTTAGAAAAAAGTTCCGTGTATTTGTGCTAAAAAGGCAAAAGTACGGCTTTTAAAGTAGTCATTTAATGTTTGCACTTCTGTTCAAAGTCTGGCAATCGTCTTACTTTTCTGTAGATAAACCTGCAAGATCAAATGAAATGCATAATTCCAGACAGATGCCTACAATGTCTGGAATCAAGACAAATGATATTACTTGGCTGTCACAAAGAATGCCTCTACTGATGTTATGGAGCAATTTGTTTAATGACACAATTGCTAGGCTGTGGAACAAATGACTGTCTCCTTTGTCACTCAGAATTCCTGGGGCACTGCAGAAAGCCAAGCAGTTGCAACATGATTAGTGTTGGTAATTCTGCAGTCTTGGTGCCTGAATGGGGATGAGGAGAATCACTGTTCCACTGAGGACAGTTGGTCTGCTGCTTTTAGCGTGAATGGGAGGCTGTTTTATAGTGGTTCTAGTCTTGCTTGTCTAATTATTTGAAGCTGGAAGATGCCAAGTGCAATTTCAAACCTTTACCCATGTACAGTATGCCCCTCCATGTTGTATTGTGGGGGACTGTAAAGAGATGAGTGAAAACTCCCCTCTTCCACCCAGGATGTCTCAACAAAGGTATAGATCGCTGATGAGCTAGAATAGAAGGGTGGAATTAAATGACTACTTGTACACATCCAGTATAAGGGCTGAAATGTTCAGAAATTTCTGCAGTCTTTCTGTCAGAAATTTCTGAAATAAATTGGGAAAGCTTCCTGGACAAGGAATTCCAAGAAGCTCAGCTATTTGAAACTAGTAATAGTCTAATGCAGGAACAAGAGCGATTTTCTTCCTAAATTGCTTAATTTTTGGACCCAGTACACTGGGTTCTTTAACTGGAGTACACAGTGGACTAGAGAAGTAACTGAGGTGATAACTTCAAATACTCATTCCTAGGTTCCAGCCCTAGAAGTTCTGATTTTATTGATGTAGTATAGGGCCCAAGAAACTGCATTTATGAAAATATTACAGGTGATTTCAATGTAAATGGTCCATAAACCATTCCTTTGACAATCGCTGATGTTAAATATGAAAATGTAACTGGTTTTTGTAAAATAGGTGGCACTTCCAAGGAAAGAAGAGATTTCCTCAGGGAAGATTTAATGGAAGAGTAGTAATTAGTGCTCTATTTTAAAGCGTGGGTGGAATTTACTGCTCAGATACCGTGTAAATTTTAATTTGAATGCAATCTGCATAATTAGTGCTCCATTTTCTTTGACTTTCTGACTGTCCCAAATTCTTTGTTCAAAGAAAGAAAGCTAGAGATTGTCCTTCACCTTAAATTTTACCTGAAGACAGATTCATTGTACAGAAATTTCTACTGCTACTCAGAGAATACCTAGAATGGAGAATTCATAAATCCAGGCTTTGCTTCAGTGACTGGAAGGTGTCCAAGACATTTGAAAATACAGTTCTCTTATACGTGTTTTGAGAGCTAAGATGACTCAGTTCCATTTGCAAAGTGAAGCATTTTCCACTGAGTCCACGAGATGGCACTCTCCTACTATTCCTGGCCTCCCAGGCCTAGCAGGCAGGCTTGTTGTGTCTGGAAGCGGAGAGAATCTGGGGAGATCCTGTCAGCGTTATGGAATAGGCTTGTGTGAATTATTCTTAGAACATTAGCAATGACAATATACTCTGCTCTTTTCCCACTTGTTCCAGTCTTGTCTAAATGCTGAAGGTCACATTACCCTGTTCCAGAAACAATGTTAGAATCAATTGGCTAAATAAAGAACACAAAAACAACCTCACACAGAGACAAGAGGGAAAAAGACAAAAGAAAAAAATAAGGCAAAAAAAAAAAAAAATAATAATGAGTTTTGAGAGAAAAAACACATAATCTTTCAAATAAACACACTGAATGAGAAATATTGGGAAGTGAGGAGAGAGGAGGGAAGTGTGGCCTATGAGAAATTCAGAATCAAAGAAATTGAACTCAAATCATTTTGCCCTTTTTCCAAGGTCAACTCTCAAGGGCAGATTGGACAGCCCTGGAGGGAATGTGGGCCTTGGCATGCTGGTCCAAGTTCTAGGGCTTGGCTAAAGAACTCAGGGCAGCCTGATGTTTGGTCATTTTTCTATTTCTTTCCTTTAATCAACTTGTTAAAGTTCATGCAAATGTTTATGATTCAGTAAAACCTCGTTACTTTGTAAAACATTACGGGGACTTCTGGAACTTTGTGAATTCATTGTCCCTGAGTTTGAGGATAGATCTGTGAGTTCCTGGATGAGCCTGATGCCTGGCACTGTGCCAGCACCATGCCCATCAGCACCAGTGCTTCTCAGCTGTTATGTTTGAAACCTCTCATTGCCACCTGCCCTTCTTGCTGCTCTCCTAACTTCTGTAAGCTACAGAGTCTTGCACATAGGTCATGGAGCATCACTTGACCATTAGGAGAAGTTTTCATCCAGACTTATTTTATGTGAAGGAAATGTCTTAACTATGAGAATGAAGGGCAAAGCAAAGTCCACACCAAAATGCAGATTTTGCTAAGCTAGAGATGATTTTTAAAGCTTCTAAAGAATATTGAGATAAATTTTGAACTCAGGTCCTAAACAAAATGCTATTTGAAATGAAATATTAAGTCAAAATAAAATTATTACCTATGTATCCTAAAGCAGAAGCTGATTATGTCACACCTCCTTTTCAAAATCTTCAAAAGCCTGAAAGATAAAGTTAGATACTAAGCTTAGTATTCAATGTTCTCCATCAACCTTTCCAGCCTCATTTCTTACTGATGTCCTATAATACTTCAAGCTATTTCTGCTTTGATAAAATCTCATACAGTATCATCTACATTTTCTGAAGATTTTTATATCAAAGAAACAAAGAATATTCCATTCTATCACATTCCGGTGTTGACCGAAATCTGGATTTAGGAGCTGCAGTGAAAGAACTGCACAGAGCAAAGAAAACCTCTCTTAAGGTTGCTCCTTAATAGTTATAATGTTTGCACATGGTACAAAGAGGATGAATATCGTTACAAATGTCTGAATTTCTCTGTAACAGGTCTTAGCTAAAACTCAATCTTCCCAAATAAAACTCATTCAGCTCAATAGTAGACCCTGTTAGTAATGGAAAGCATGTGGTTTCTGTTTTTTCTATCTGGTAATAATAATAATGGGTTATTTAGTTAGAGCTCATCTCAATTACCTGGCAGCATTATTCTAGTACCAGTATTTTGGCACCACTCAATGTCACTCTAATTTTTTCTATGTGATATACAGTAGATGAAAATTAGGCTTCTAAAATATATGGATAATTAGTGGGATTAAGTTAAGTCAGCAGCAAAGACAGTTTTTTTTTTTTGTCTTTCTTTCTTAGGAAAAAGCGGGTTGTATTGAGTCAATCGAACCTAGAGCATAAAATTCTGGGACAATTTGAACCTTTGAACTACGAACATGGAAAATCTCTAATTGTTGCAGAGGGACTCAGAGTTGCTCACCTGGAAACCCAGGCCAATCTTTGTGAGGCAATTGGAATCTGCCTGTTCCTGCCCCAAAAGGTCCTGCCTTTAGAATCAATGAGGACTCACTTGTTACACAATCACGTCTCCTAAAGTGGAATTTCTCTTGCTATCCCTTGCACAGACAGAAAAAAATAATACAGAATGGATCTAAGGGATAAATCTAAGTGCTGTCATTTCCTGTTGGAAGAGGTCTTTTCACACTGGAAATGAACAATGCTCTTAGTTTATTGTCCCTCTCTTCATTTTTAGGATATAATTGAGTATAGCTCTTCTCTCTGTGGCTCCCCGGCTCTGGGGCTATAACGCTAGGGTATCAGAAAAAAATGTACAGCATCACTGAGAGAAGTTTCATAGGGGAAGAACCCGAGGCACAAAAGCGAGGCACAGAAGAGAAGAGACTGGCCTAGGATCAAGGAGTGAGTCAGTGGCTAAACTGAGGTTAGGATCCCGTCTTCCTGACTACCTAATTAATACCCTTTCTACTCACTCCAAGGTCAACTCTTCCGTGAGCTTCATTCATTCAGATATTTTACTCATGCCTTTATTTGTTCAACACTTACTCGAGAAAGATAAGGAAAGCCGTTATGGCTTCTGTGATACATGCTTATGCTTTAAGGTCCAGGATCCCATTGAACTGAATCTTCAGAGATTACTAACAGAGGCAACTGAAGCCCAGGGAAGTGAAATAGTTTGCCCACTCTTGCTTGCTAGTTAAGTGATGATACTGGCATTATTATTCAAATCCCCAAATATGATTGTCTTTTTATTATGCCAGATACCATTATACCCTTACCAATTCTCAAAGCAGTGTCAGAAATTGAGAAATGTATGCTATCTATTGTATCTGGATTAAAGTATTTTATCCTAGAGCATTTTCTGCACTGCCTTAGAAATGTAAGATGTGGTTCCTATCATTAGTGAACTTGCACTTAATTTGGAAAGAAATGCTATATGCATTAAAAATAAGTAAGTCAAAGGTCATTATCAAATTCGTATAATATTTTAGGGGATGGAGAAATTTTATCAGCCTCATGATGGATGCTCATAAGGACTGATGAGTTAGATTGTGTGGCTGGAGAGAAAGGCGTCATTTGTTTTATTTTCAATTTGTTGAGTGATTAACATGTATTGGAAGAGTAAATAGAGTTGGATTTTCAAATGTGGCAGATGTTTGAACTCCTCCTACCATCTGCCAAACAAGATTTAAAGAAATGCTTTTCTATATCTTTTTGCCCTCTTTCTTTTTAATTTATAGAGATTCCAGAAGAGAAATTTTAAAAGATGCTTAAAAGCTAGAGGGGGAAAAAAAGAGGGTTAGCAAAGGAAAATTTTGAAGCTAAACACATCAGAATTCAAACCTGTGATCTTATTTCTCTGTGTCCGTTGGCAGTATTGCCATGTTCAATGAATGGTACTCAGACTATCCTGTTTTTCTAGAAACCTAGAGATTATTTCGACTCATTTTGTTGCTCCTACACCATACTCTGTCTGACTAATCATGAATTGCTTCACTGCCATCCTTTTAATCTTATTTCTTTCACCCGGGCTGTTGGAAACACTCCCAATCAGTCCACCCTGGTACTAAATATCCCCTCCATTTGATGTTTACCCAGATTGCCGTCACGGTGACTTCTCAAAATGCATGTCTCCCCGCCCCCCCATTTCATCCCACCAACTCCTTAAACCTTTCAATAGATTTGAAATAGGCAATTATTTTCCCAGTAGTCTACAAAGACAACTTTTTTTCTTAAACAAAAATTCATCTTATTCTTCACACTCTCACATGACAGAGTCTTCCTACATAGAGTTCCCCTTACCTGCAAAAGTATTTACTTAGGTACCTCCATCCTCAGCCCTTGGACTTCAGCTCAACATTGATGTCTTCAGTAAAGACATTCCTGACTGCCCTCTCCTGGTATTATAGTCCCACTCAACACATATCTCTCCTTCACAGATACAAGTTCACATTTAACTTATGTGGTTATTTGGTTGCCATCTTTCTCTCCCACCACTAGACTCTGAGCTCAGTTGAGGCAAGATCTGGTTTGGCTCACCATTGTATCCATATGCACACGTGATGCCCAACACATTGAAGGAAATCTCTAAATATTTGTCAAGTGAATGAACCAAGAAAAAT
>NW_011888795.1:3056806-3094512 GCF_000151845.1 Pteropus vampyrus
GAGGATGTCTTCTTATAAATTAACTGTGTAAGTTTTCTGGGAGGCTTAAAATAAGCCCTTTGTGACACTTTTTGCCTTCTGAAATACACTTAACAAATGATAAGTGCAAGCCTCAGGTTGCGGATAGGCAGACAAACAAGACATACTCATAGCCTTCAATGATCTTAACATCTGGAAGAGAGGTGAAATCATGAACCATTATTATAATGTTAGAGGAATCATGGACCATTATTATAGTGTTAGAAAGCACAAGGCTAAAATCATATCCAGTTAGAATTAGAGATGCTTTCATAGTACATTTGAGATTGTTTGTTGGTTGGTTGTTTTTTTAATGTTAAGAGCACGCCAGTGGGTGAAAATGAATAAAATATTATCCTCCAGCGTGAGGTGCCTAAGGGATAACCTGGAAAGTATGTCCAGAGGCAGTTGGAAACGAGAGACTAAATCTAAGGATAATGGTAGGTGCTTGAGAAAAAATATTGCATTCATCACTAGAGAAAGTATTTTTTTAGTCAATTGATGTGATATGACTTCCACAGGAGAACAGAATTTAGAGAGTACATTTATTCAATGAAAAAAAGAAAAGGAGAGACAGGTAATGGAGCTGAACAGGAGAGTGGCAGAGAGTAGGAGGCAGTGCCTGAAGCTCAAAGAAGCTGGAGATTTTAAGTAGAGGTGTTATTCAGTAATGTTTCCAGATTATAGGAGGCTGAAGTAAATTTGGAATGGGGGTTACTAGCCAATATTCTCCCATTCTCATAAACTTCATTGGCTTTTTATTAAAACTGCCTCAAGGACAACTTGCCCTTTTTAAAGTAGCATATTTCTCTCATCACCTAGTATGTCATGGATGACTTTTAATAACAACAATGGTATTTCTGTTTTCCTAATTGAGACTGGGATTGTCAGTGTTTTATTGTAATCTTTGCAGCTCTATTAGCCTCTTCCTCTAGTCACTAGCCTCCTTAATAACTACTATTTCCTCCTTCCTTTCCCAGAGAGTTCTTCCTCCTTCCCTCTGCTTACTTAATTGTGACCCTTTTTCTCAGCATCTCTTGCTGCAAGGACCTGCTAATGAATCTGAGATGTATGCTACAAAGATGCAATTCAGATTATATCACTCTCATTCTTAAAAACCTTCATAGCTTCGCATTTTTAAAGAGAAAAGCCTGAGCATCCTGCCATATCATGGAATGAGTACTCGAGGAATGTGTTTTGAATAAATAAGTTAACAAATTAATCTTTGTGTCCTTCAGCACCTACCCAGTTCATGGTGTGTCCCCATCCTTGTGTTCTCCAGCACCCAATACAGTGTCAGGGTCACAGCACCTTGTATGTAGTCAGTGATCAAAAATTATGGGCTTCATTTTAGTCTTCTCTGGGAGATGTCATCCTAAGCATAATGTTACCTAGAAGTTTGAACCTATAGGGAAAGAAATCATTAATTGGGCAGGGTGCTTAGAAACAGAAGCAAACTTAAAAGTGTCTTATAAGGGCAGTGATTTGGGGAAAGTAACGTTATCTAAGCTAACCCAGTGACTCAGCCTAACCTGGCTGCACATTAGTACGCCTGGGGAGCTTCTTAACCCTACCAATGTCAGAGCCTCGTCCCAGGCTAATTAGCTCAGTTTATAATCATGCCTTTTAACAGGGATTCTTCAAGTTTGGGCCCCACCGCAGTAACATTAGCATCACCTCTGACCTCATTAGAACTACAGACTCTCGGCCCCGCCCCACATCTTCTGAATGGGAAATCCAGAAGCGAGGCCTAGCAATCTGTTTTAATAGGACTTCCAGGTGATTCTGATGTGTGAAAGTCTGAGAGCCATTGATTTTCAGCACAAAACTCCGACTCAAGCCCACTGTATTCCAAGGAGCAAAGCTAGACACAGAAGAAGATATTTCTCTCTGGCACCTCACTACAACATCTTGGGCCAGGGGCTTCTACCCCGTATCAGTTTACGTTGGATTACCACCTAGAATGATAGTGTGCTTCTTGAAGATGGAACTATGACTATGTCATCCTGGGGTCATGCTCTTCTCTTTCCCTCAGTACCCCAGCACTCAGCACCGGGCCTGGCATGGAGTAGGTGATCAGTAAGGGTGAGAAAAAAACTTTGAGGATTACTTGGGCCAACTGAAAGAAGTAGATGCATTAGTTGTAGTGTGCTGTTTTCCTTAAGTTATATTGTTTTTAAAATACTCTTTAAAATAAATATTCTTTTTATAAACACCAGGGAATTATGAAACTCAGTCAAGCAAATGTTATTTATCATTCGTGGTTCTGAACTCATGACGAAGAGGTTTAGCTTGGTAGCACATTGAACAGAACAAGGAGAAGGATTGCTTATTTTGATTAATGCTTGGTACATGTCCGCAGCAAAAGCCATTGCTTATTTCACTCTTCAGAGTGTCTTGCCTTTTAAAAAGCAGAATTTCTGAGATGTAAAGACCTAAAGAAGTAACTAGGTAAGCTTCTTTCCTTTATAGACAAGGAAAAGAAGGCTCAGAGGCTCACACACAGTCCCCTAACTGAGCAATGTTGTTCCGCGACCAGAACTTGATTTTCCGGTACTTCATCTGTCACACCAAAATGATGTTCTGACTTCTTCAAACTTGCAAGTGGAGGAGACCCCTGAGCCTGGGGATTAAAACAGTGAGAAACTCTGGGAGTAGGGAGCCAGAAAGCCAGGATTCTCTCGAAGACTTCTACTAAGATTTCCTGTCTCTTGTAGGTGACTTTCAATTTCAGAATTGAAATCCTTACTGTTTTTCCTTTAAAAAGAATTAAAAATTTATTCTTCGTTTAGCATTCAAAGAAATCAAGCTATTTTTTAAAAACTGCTATTACTCTAAATGAGAAAGAGAGATCTGAGATAATTCCAGGATATCGCGCACCCTTCCCCCTCCCCGCCCCCACCTCATAGCTTTGAATGTTTTCTCTTCTGATGCTTTCAGTTGGTGGTTTAAAGATAAAAGCATAGATTATAGAACTTTGAAACAGCTATAGAATTCCTTATCCCATTGAGGAGACTGAGACCAAGAGAGGAATAGGAGTTATCTGAAATGTTATAGGTAGAGTAATTGTGGGAATGAGACATAGAGCCATTTCTCCTAATTTTTTCTTCAGAGTTCTTTGGACTCTTCAGTGGCTAAGGTATCACCACTGGGAGATTTGTTCACAGATATGACAAGCAATTGGATTAAAGAGTGCTTCTGTCTCACTAAAAGGAAAGAGTTAGTTTATCATTCTGAGTTAGTTTATCCTCCTACTTTTGACATCCTGATAATGGAGGTTTTAACTAGCATATTCTGGTCTGGGGGAAAAAGCCTTGAGATGGGCTTTCCAGTTACTGCTGAGTCACAATAATTTTGGGGGCAACACTGACTGCTGTTCATGGTCTCTAAAATCAACTCAACAACTCATTCTTTATTCCTTTGGACTATAGTTGTAATCAAGTAGAACAAAATAAGAACTCAAAAAAAGTCAACTCCACATTAAGATCGAATCCCAGAACACTTGCTTCCTTTGCTGCCAAACACGCACATGCATACATATGCACACCCGCATGGGTATATGCACATGTACACATGCAAACACATGCATGGTCACAGCCTTCCTCCTGTGCCAGGCAGTACATGTAGCATGCTGGGGAGGAGTGTGAAAACTGGGTTCAGGCTGCCCAAATTCAATTCCACTTCCACCGTCTACTAGCTATGAGACTTTGGGAAGTTATTTAATCTTCCCATGCCTTATCTTCCTCCTTCCACGGAAAGCTTCATTTGTCTCACATTTTTCAAGGTAAAGCTGATGTCCTCTACTTTCACTGATCAGAAGCTAATCGAGCTTCAGCTTCATAGGTGTTTTTGTAAATTTGCAAAAGGAAGATGTTTTGACTATGCTTGGTTAGGGTTGGTAGTGTTTCCCTCTCAGTCACCTCCTTTACTTCTCTTTTCCTGTTGAATGACAGTGATGTTGCCATTGTCATTTTGGGGATTTGGTTAAGAGGAAGTTAAGTTGGGGATACATTTAATTTCAGTTCAGTAGATTATCATTATGTTTACAGTCTCTTCCGAGTAAATCATTGTCAGGAACACTCCAGTTGCCCATTCTGCAGACTGGGCGTCATGACACAAAAGTCCAGAAGTTGTATTATGAACTTACCCGCTGCGGAGGTGAAATGTACAGAAGTTAGTCTGTGGAAAATTCTTCTAAATTTTATAGCTCGTATGTGATAGAAATTGTTTGTCTTTAAATTAAATTTGACAATAATCCTAACTATTTATATGACATTAACAATAATGAATGGCAAATCTGAATTAAACATTTGTTAACTTTTAATAATTAGAAATAAGTAAACCAATCAAATTAAAGACAAGATTGAGTCATATATTTTCTCTACAGAAAATATGGCAAAGTTGTTAGATGAAGAGACAATGAAAGCATATACAGACAAAATTTTTAAGAAATAACTATTAAAGTTGTGTCTGGATGTTGAAATGTTTATGTATTTGTAATTTTTAAAAAAATGTAATTTGGTCTGATTTATTTTTTATTTTAAATTAATATTTACCTGGTAAGTAATTTTGTATTGGCTCCAAATTGCATAAATTCAGGCTACGCAAAAGCTGGCTATGTTCCTGTAACTGACTATCTGCGAGAGATTGAAGAAGATATTTCTGGGCCTCTTTATTTCCATGTATACAATGAAAATAGGACAAGATTACTCCTAAGCATTTCTAAGGGATCCTTCTCACTCTGAAGTTGTGTGATTCTGTTTTCTCTTCACATGACTGGTGTGCGGGGTCCCCAGGTTGTCCTGGAAAATAATATAAGAATGATGAATCAATGCCTTTTCTAGGAATTCCTTGAGTAGAACATATGGGGAGCTTGATGACAGCGGGATTCTCCAGTGTTTGGTGATCTAAAGGGTACCATTCCTGAGAATCGGGTGGGTGATCAGAGTATTTCTAAAATGATTTGATATCTTTAGGAATTTAAAAAATCCTGCAGACCACTCAGCTCATTTTATTTAGGGAAGGTATGTTAGTTTTCTCATGTTGCATAACAAATCATAATACACTTATTGGTTAAAACAATATATGCTTATTATGTTTTTGTGGGTCAGGAATCTTGCCTTGGCTTAGCTGGGTTCTCTGCTCAGGGCTTCATAAGGCTGTAGTCACTGCATCTGTGGTTCTCTTCCAGAGTTACTCAGATTCTTGTCAGAATTCAGTTCCTTGAGGTTGTAGGACTGAGGCTTCATTTTCTGCTGGCTGCCAGCCAAGACCACTCTTCTGTGCTCTGGGCTGCCCTCAGGATCCTATGATGTGGCCATCTCCATAGGCAGTTCACAGTATGGCAGTTGCTTCCTCAAGACCAACAGGTGGTTCTCCTTCTCCTGCTAACGAGGAATGCAGTGGTCCCCAACCTTTCTGGTACCAGGGACTGGTGCACCTATAAGGATCTAATGCCTGATGATCTGAGGTGGAGCTGAGGCAGTGATACTAGTGCTAGGGAGCGGCTGCAAATACAGATGGAGCTTTCTTAGCTCACCTGCTGCTCACATCCTGCTGTGCGGCTTGGTGCCTAACAGGCCATGGGCATGGGGTTAGGGTCCGCTGTTATATAGCATAACCTAATCCAGGGAGTGACTATTCCATCATATTCAAAGTCCCACTCATGCTCAAGTGGAGTGAATTATACACAGAGGACGGGTGGAGCCATCTTAGAATTCTGTCTACCACAGAAAGACAAGGGCATATTTTTTTGTGCACCAACAATGTACTACTCTATGTTCTTTTAATTCTCAGAATAATTCTGTGAGACAGGTATGGTTATCTCATTTTTCATAATAAAGATATTAAGACTTGAGAAATCAAGTAATTTGCCCTGACTCAAAGAGGCAGAGTGTGGATTTGAATCCAAGTCTATTTGACTTAAAAGTCTGAGGTCTTTGCAACATACCCATGGCCTCAGGAATTGACTGCCTGTCTGCACAGAAGGGCATTTTATGGCCTCTGAGCACATCAGCTCACGTGGAATATAGTTATTTTGTGATGTGTCCTGCCTCTCTTAGGGGCCAGAGCTTCATAAATATAAGATGTGTGTATTAATTAATTAATGCAGCATATAATGCACAGTTTAAATGTTAAGCACCTCACCACCGCCTTCCCAGAGTTTTAAGTTGTCCGACTTTTGATTTTCAGTTTAATTTAGCAGATATTTCTTGAGCCTTCTATGTGAAAAGCAGTAGGGGAAATAAAAGTTAATCAGGAACATTGTAGACAATCATTTTTATAAAAATCATCATGGCAGAGGGCGCAGAGCACTAAAGACAGTCTGGAGACATGTGCTCAAGTGCCTTCATTCACCAATCACTTCAGTTTTCTAACCTTCAGTTTCTCCTGTCTGTAAAATTTGTCTCGGAAGGACACTCGTGAGGCTCAAATGAAATGAGATTTACGAGACAACATATTATAAACTGTAAATGATTACAACCCAGGTTTTATAGGCTATCCCATATATTGTATTCAAGGTACTGTAGAAGTTCAAGGAAAGTAATGATTCTCCTTGACTGGGAGATTTGGGAGGTTCTTGTTGAGGTTGAATTGAGGTTGGGCCTCATTTTCATACCTGAAGACCCTTTACAGAAAGTAGGGCTTAGATAGGGTGGAGGAAATGCTTGCCATTTAATTTAACAATATCAAGGGAAATATCTCTGGATATTGAGTCATTTTCACTGTACTGCAAACCTGTGTTTCATATGCATCCATGATTCATTTAATAACTTAAAATTCATCAGGCGCCTTGCTGTAATTATGGTGATAATCACTTAAGTGACTTGCGATTTGGGACCTCCCCCTCAACATTTCCAAGAAGTTTTTAAATTTCCACGCTCATGTTATTTTTCAAAGTAGATTTTAAAATCATTTACTTCTAAATATCTTGTCTACTAAAAGAAACAAACAAAATGTCTTTCCTTTTGAATAACACAAATGATGATAGAACCTATATCCATGCAAGTTAGCGAATGTATTAATGTATGAGCAAAATAAAAGAAACAAGCAAACAAATAAGACCCAGAATTGGCTTCATTTTCTTTTGTTTAAGCAGGGAGAGTTAAAGCACACTATTAGAGATTTTAGGTATATTTCATTATATGTATATTATTGTAATGTGAACATTTATATATACAGGTATATCTCTATCTCTGTCTGTCTACACACACACACACACACACACACACACACACACACGTGTTTTTTTCCTCCCTGGAGGTATTAGGAAAGACTTCTTGGAGGTAGTGGGTTTTGGAAAAAGTGAGTAGTGTGATCTGAATGGGCAGAAAGGAAGGAGAGGCTGTCCAGGGAGGGGGGACTAACATAAGCAAGGTTATGCATTAGCGGGAGGATGCTGTCTGCCAAGGAGGAAAAGATAATGGGGCATTCCTGAACAAAGGATTGTGGACAAAAGATGATTCAGAGCTTTATAGGTTAAAGCTCTTCATCCATCATCTCATAACAACCTTAGCAGGATAGCAGGGGACATGTTCTTGTTCCCCGTTAACAGGTAAGGCAACACATGATAATTAGGGTGATGGTAACTTGCCACATGAAGAAGGGTTCTTTACTCTTCTGGTTCTTTGCCCTTTTTACATCTCATTGTTCTGATTGTGGAAAGCTGGATGTTATCCAGAAGGAAATTATATTTTTTTGAGTGCAAAAGTGGTGTGACAAAAACAGGATTTTAGGAATATTGCCTAATAGAGAAGGAAGTCTGGTAAAAAGAATGTAAATACCACAAGGATAGGGCTACTCACTTTTGTTCACAGCTTTATTCTTGGTGCCTAATGTGCTGCTTGTCTTGAGGTGGTCAGAAAATATGTGTTGAATAAATGAGTCAATAAAATATAAGAGATAGAGTTAAGGTGGTCCAACAGGAATCCATTGTAATAATGAAAATGTATTTTCTGGTGGTGACATCGATCTTTGCAGCATCCTACTGTGGATTCCTAAGAATTAAACTTTTTTGCTGATATTTTTTACCTCTAACAATATGTCTTCACTTTCTGATACCTCATAAAGATGGGAATCTTGACCCTCTATTCATTAATACTATTGCTTGTCATATTTTGATTAGAATGGACATTCTTAAAATGCCATGAAAAAATGCACAAAAGAGATAAGTATTTTAACCAAAATTCAAACAATTAATATTGAGTAATTTACTCAGTATTTCCACTGATATGGACCACATGGCATCCCTCTCACAAACCAGTCACTTCCATGCTCATTTGTTCATAAGCTTTTTTGGTAGTAACCCATTCTCCACTTCCACACTATTATCTGTTCATTAAAGTCTTATTTCTTCATTAAAAACAACGTTTTTTGAAAAGGAGTTTCTGGTTATAATTTTAAAATGTTTTCATTAGGAAAATATAAAGCACATCTAAATATTTCATAAATTTACCAAATAGAGATAAGGACTGTGATATATGCTGTTTGTACATTTATTCTTTATATATTTATGTTTGTATTTCCTACATACACATACATAAAACACATATATTTCCTATATGTAAATTCAAATACAAATGCTCAAAAGTAGATATGTATGTGCAATATGCAATATAAAATAAAATTGAGATCATATAGAAAATTTTGCATTCTACATTTTCTCTTAACTATATTTTATTTCTTTATTTGATTTGATAATGTAGTTTTTAAAGATTGCTCCATGTTTCATTGTATGTATAGCAAACTTTTTAACTTATACTTTTATTTATATTTTTTTATTTTCATTTTTTAGGTGAGGCAATCCTTGGTTGACCTCACAGATTGCAAGGACCTTGTCAGCTTAAAATACTTTATTTTTTGTTTTTTTTTTTTACACCTACAGCACCTGATTTTCCTAGGTGGTCTCCTATCCAAGTATTAACCAGGCCTGACCCTGCTTAGCTTCCGAGATCAGATGGGATCAGGCTTGTTCAGGGTGGCATGGCTGTAGACTAACTTATACTTTTAATAAGATATTTATTTCAGTACCTTTTCGCAGCATCTCTGACATATTCGAAATTATCTTCTAAAATGATCAAACCCATCTTACCTCTTACCTACCATTGATGCCTAATTACACCTAGCTAATTCTGATCTTGCCTTTAGAAAACATGAGCTGTGTAGAGCTCGTTTTAAATTGTGTTTTTTAGAATGTGTCTTATTCTTTAAGGTCTGGATTTATTGTTCTCCCTTTGTCCATTTGAATCAAGATTCTCATAGCACTTTGAACAAGATTGTATTTGTTTGTTCTGCCTTGTACTACAATTATTTACTAAGTTCTTTTATCTCCATTAGACTTGCAAGTACTTGAAGGCAAAGGTTCGCATTCATTTTTATATCTCTGTTTGCACTTAGAGCAGGGCCTAGAGCAGAGTTGGTGTCAGTAAACACTGAGAATTGGTTGCTGAAGTAAGTCCTCTGAAAAATGGGAACTAAGGGTAGAGGCCACAGTCAGGCAGACCTGATTTACCGACACTACCCAGGTGAGTATTGATGGAATCCTGAATGAGGGGGTAGCAGTAGCAACAGAAAGGAGGCAATGAAGAGACATTGTGGGGATAACATTGAGCAGAGTATGTCTGTGGGCATGTGTGTGTGTTCTGCTTGGGGTATGTGAAAGAGACGTGTGCTCCGTGTTCATTTTCAATGCGCAGGTGCAGGTTAATGCTGTTATCTGATAGCTGATGGGACGAGTTAGGCTGGTTTGACGTATTGAATTTAATGCCTCACCAACATTTCTAGATAATAAAAAGATTAGTCGAAGTTAAATTTTATAATGATAATATAGAAAATACATGTATGCAACTAATTTACAGCCTATATGAAGTCGAAAAATTTTAAAGTCATTTTTTAATGAGTTGAAATTAACTGGGACTCAGGGCTAACCTATTTAGAGGTGATAGAGATGTTAAAATTAAGAAAGGTATTTAAAACCAGAGTGCATTCAGTTGGGAGAGGCCAGATTGATTCTCTGAGGAACTGCTGAAGGAACTAAGAAATTTTGGTTAACAGAGACAAGAAGAAACAGAAAGGATAACATTGCTCTCTGGAAAAATCTGAAAGGCAGCCCTGTGAAAGAGGTGCTAGAATAATTCTGAGTCACCCAAATGGTGGAACTAGGGCTAAGAGAGATCCACTTTCTCAGTATTACAAGGACATATTTATAAGCCATAGCTGACCAAAGATGGAGAGGTCTTAGGCTGGTTGTGATGGTCCATCAGTGAGGATTTTCAAGGAATGCTTTTTATTTGCTGAGGAGTTGGACAGCGTGGCTTCTCAACCCTGGGTTCTGTGATTCTAGCAGATTTGTTTTCGTTTCAGCAGGTTTTGTATTTTGAACTGATTTGTCACTTTCCCCTGTCATTTTTGACTATAGGGGGTAGAATGGTGTATATACAGTGTCTTCTTTTTCATTTGTTTTCCAGACATAGTCACAATAGAAATATAGGAATAAAGTGGTATACACTTTTAAAATTGTCCTTCATACTTTTTCTTTTTAATGGAGCTTTACCACCAGGGAACCAAGCTATTTTGCTTCTTCCCTTTAGCTAAGATATAATCAGCTCCTTTCTCTTTTGACTTTTAAGAAAATCAACCTGATACAAACCTTATATTGAAAAGTTTCCCCTACTACTCACTGCTTATAGGTGCTGCCAAGGTTTCTCTATCCAGACTCTTGATTTCTCTGTAAGTAGAAAGCTTATCTCTGAGTTTCATTGTGGGTGGTAAAGGCAGTATTTGCCTTTGTTAGAGTGATCCACGCAATTTCCTCATTCAGACCCCATTTGTGTTGGAGTCCTCAAGATAATGCATGTCATTGTCTATTCCTTCATTTCTCTGGCTTACAAGTTTTCTTCAAAATGATGTTTGGTGCTTGAGGAAAGGGGTTTGACTCCATTGTAGCTTAGGGCTAACAGGCAACATCAGGTATCTCCTGAAATAGAGAAGCATTCAGTGGAATTTAGAAATTGTTGATAATGTGCATAGACCCATCTGTATGAAAAACTCAAGCTTTCAGAAATTCGGATACTCAGACAAATATGTACACTGATATACTGGTTATAGTATAGTAGCAGGTTCTTGATTTGGCATCGATATAAATCTTGTCTTTCATTATCTGGACTCACTGAGACTCATCCAACACTGCCTTCCTCATATGTTTTCTATTAAAAAATAGAAGTTGGTGAAACACTTTCCTTCTTTTCCCCTTTCATTCAAAGCCAGATATGTTACCTTACACATAATGGGGCTAAATAAATAGAATACTTTCTAGTCAACTTGTACGTTACTTGTGTGTACGAGAGATATTTGTACAGTTACAATGTAGAGAGTGGCAATCAAAAACTAAATGGCAGTGTTGGAGTTAACGTTGTTTCAGGCTTTTTTTTTTTTTTCAAGGAATATACAATTTTTTAAAATTTTAGTTGTGGTAAAAAAAACACGTAACAAACTTACCATCTTTACAGTTTTTAAGCATTTAATTCAGTTGTGCTGTTTTCACATTGCTATGCATCGGATCTCCAGAACTTTTTTCAGTTGCAAAACTGAAACTCTAAACCCACTGAACAACTCCCCATTTCCCCTTCCCCCTTGCCCCTGGAAAGCACCCCTCTACTTTTCTGTTTCTATGAATTTGACTACTCTAGGTGCCTCGTATGAGAAGAATCATAGTTTTTTTGTTTTATTTTTAATGACTAGCTCGTTTCACTTGGTATAATATCCTTAAAGTTCACTTGTGTTGTACCATGTTTCAGAATTTCCTTCCCTTTTAAGGCTGAAAAATGTTTAATTGTAGGTGTACCTCATTTTGTTCATCCATTTGTCCATTGATGGACATTTGGTTTGTTTTTACCTTTTGGCTATTGTTAGTAATGCTGCCATGAATATAAGTGTGCAAAAGAAAGCCCAATTCTTAAAGTAATTTTAATTCCTCTAAAAAAGAGCTTATCTTAAAAGTGTTAGTACTATTTAATGAAAATGGCATAGTGGCAGCAGAGAGAATAATTTTGTTGCTATTGAAATCTCACTATGTGTGACTTTGAAGGAGGCATCTGGAATATCTCTAGCTAGGTATATTTGTTTTATTGTTTACTTGTTGCAGAGAATATCCTAAGTGCCTTTCACCTCATTTCATTTTCTTGATAGTATTTTCTGACATAACACGCCGACAGTATTTTTTCAGAATGACATTAACTGATATCCTCTTAAATGCATAAATATTCTTATCAATCTTAACTCATTTGTCAAGATCCACAAACAACAAAGTGTAGTCCAACCCTCAGTGATAGTAATATAGATTATGTTTCAAACCAGCACAAATCAACGTGGACCAGCTTTTCTTTTTTCTTATTTTTGTGGTATCTCTAATTGAAGTACACCTGGCCTTTGGGGTAAAGTGCAGGCACATGGTTCTAGAGAAGTAATAGATATAAAAAATGGGGAGATTTCATAACTTTTAAAGATCCAGCTATTAATACTCATCTTTATCTAAAGGAGAAGGAGAAGGAGCACAAGAAGGAAGCAAAAGGAGATGAAGAAAAGAGAGTTAAGAGAAGAAAGCATTGTTCCTTTCAATCTATTTCTTTTTCCAAGATACTGTACTGTAGAGGATCAGCTCCTTCCCCCACCTCCATAACAATTTAGTCTCTTTTTAAGTTATCCTTCTCAAGCCTGTTTTGAAGGTGTTATTGTGTTTTATGATGTTAGGCGATTAGTTTGTGGGGGCTGTTGTAGATAAGAGTCAAGTTTCTTAGACTTCATGAAGAGGTGAGCCCATGCCAGCTTCTCCCTTCTCTTTCGGTTAACTTGGATATTTCAATTCAATATCAATATCAATTTGTGAAGTTTTTTTTTGTTTTTTGTTTTTGTTTTTTTTTAGATGTTATGCTAAGTGTTTGCAGGTGGATAAGATAAACATAGTTCCTACCGAAAAGGAACTCAGTCTAGTTGGGAAAACCGGCATTTATCAGTGTAGAAATAAAAGTGTGTAAGAGTGATCCAGTGGGCTCGAAGGAGGATTAATAAACTAGCTGAGAGAACCAGTGAAGGTATCAGGAGGAGGTGACATCTGAATTGGGACAAACATAAGAGAGGTAATTCGTGGCAGAAGGATTATCACCTGAGAGAATCATGGAGGTATCAAGGTATATGAAGTATTTACGGAACAGCTGCAGATTCTTTATCTAAAGTTAAGGCGCTGGAATAATTGATTCCTGAAATCTCTTCTTATTCTTCTTGTGACTCTGTAAAATATACAAATATTAGCTAACATTTTCTTCTCTCACATTTTACTATTTCAGACTCAGACATTCCATAGGCTGGGGACGTGTGGGATTATGCCCAGATTTGGAGTTCCTTTCATAATATTCTGAAAGCACTACTTAATTATGAGAACAAAAGAGGAGAGTCACGGACAAGTTTTTGGTCTTTTCTATGTTGGTATCATCCCAAGTAGTGTTTTTCCACTTTTTTATTCCTAATACTATGAATATATGTATTTTTTAATTTTAAAAGGGAACTCTCTCTGAATTATTTGTTTGGCAACTCAGAAGTATAAAAATCAACATCATTATCAGAATGGTTGTTTTAAGTCATGATAATTTGTTCCTATTATTTTCACACATATGAACTTTTATTTCCCCTTCCCTCTTTCCTCCCTGCTTCCTTCCTTCCAACACATATTTGATTAGAATACCTGCTCTTAAATGAGGAAATTAGATTCTTTGCCTTCTAGGAAATCATAGTCTAGTAGAAGAGATAAGACATGACTAAGACGACATATTAATATAGTGCAAGTCAGGGAGCTGTCTTTGCTATGAGAAAGCCAGAAAGTACTCTCGGCATTCAGCATTCAGAAGTGTGTGTGTGTGTGTGTGTGTGTGTGTGTGTATGGTAGGGGGAGTCCTGTTAGGAATTCACAAGAGAGGTTGCAGTTGGGAAGGATCTTGAAGGGATTGAATAAGGAATGCGTTTTCCACCTGACCCAACTTTGTACAATATTAGCTTCCTTTTGTGTTTGGTTGGAAAAGTACAGTTGAGGTTCTAAGATGTTTTCTGTGGCAGGTTACCTGAGTGTCCTGGTTTTGCACTCTGGTATAAACTAATACAAAATTAATAGGGATTTTTTTTTTTTCAGATGCCATCAGGCATATGTAGAGGACATGTTTCCTATACCAGCTACTCTGCAGGTGGCTGCAGTAAATGGACTGCCTCTCTACTTCTTGGAAATGACATAGAACGATTCTGCTCTCTGCTGCTGAGTCTTAATTATACTGTTGCTCTGTTAGGATTGTTCCAGCCAGGGTGGTTTAAGAGCTACTCAGTATCTCCTCTTAAAATTTTTTTTCTCAGAGTAGTGCTTACACCTCTTTTACAAACACATACCATTGGGAATGAAATGAAAAGATGTGAGAACCACTATATATACAGTTTTTCATATTATTTTTCCCAAATGAAGGAAATAGCCACCATATTGATTATAATTAACATCAGAATATGTTTCTTTTTCCATCAAGATAACACAAATAACAGATTAAAATTCTCATGCTGATTTAAAATATTATTTGTATTTTGGTTTATTGAGTCTAGACAATGTTAGACACTACCACATAACGTTAAACAAAAATGCTACACTTATTCGCCTACTCTATAGCTCTCTACAAATGTTTTTGAAAAGTTCCAGATGATCACACCATAATAAAAATAATTACCATTTACTTAGCACATGCTATGTGGTATGGAGTATGCCAAGTAATTAATGTATTTTCTCACTTATCCTTCAAAATAAGCATATAGTATTTTTTTTCCTCATTTAAAGTGACTACCAAATTAAAGGACAATAAATTAGTAAATTACCTAAGGTTCTATAGCTATTTAGTTAAGGAATTAGATTTAAAATCAGAATTCTGATTACAAGTCAAACACTTTTCTATTCTTGAGACATTTAGTTCTTTTGTATTTTGCTGCTACTTATGTAAGTGTCTCTCTTTCAAACATAGCTAAAGATAAAAGTAAGTGTGTGCACTGTCTCTCCAGCTCTTAATATAGTTACTGGGGTGTTACCATCTTTATTTTGTATTACACATTGTGTTTCCTACAATTCTGAAATAATTTAGGAACTGTACAAGGAATATTACTATACATAGTGGATTTCCATCCTCTGAAATAAAGTCATCCCTGGGGTAAAATGACACATCTGTTTGAATGACCACACAAATTTCTAAATTTAAAACCTAATATATTTTCAATTGTCTTAGTCTGCTATAACAAAAATACCATAAC
Source organism: Pteropus vampyrus (assembly GCF_000151845.1). Taxonomy (NCBI): domain Eukaryota; kingdom Metazoa; phylum Chordata; class Mammalia; order Chiroptera; family Pteropodidae; genus Pteropus; species Pteropus vampyrus. The sequence continues at coordinate 3,072,146 of NW_011888795.1, forward strand.
TTATAACTAGGTATCTTATAAACAACAAATTTATTTCTCACAGTTCTAGAAGCTAGGAAGTTCAAGTTCAAGGTGCCAACACATTTGGTGTCTGGTGAGAGTCCACTTTCTAGTTCATAGATGGCTTTCTAGAAGGCGTAGGAGAAGGAAGGGCTAGGACACTCTCTGAGGTATCTTTTATAATCACCTCCTTAAAGTCTCACCTCCAAATACCATCACACTGGGCATTAGATTTCAGCATATGAATTGGCAGGTGGGGGATTGGGGACGAACATTCGGACCATAGCATCTATGTAGCTTCCTGTCTCATCTTTTACTTTATATCTTAATTTGTTCATTTTTAGATGAACAAAGAAGAGGATGTATTATTTTTCCCTCAAGATATTATGGGGTTCATTACTCAACAAAGCATACTCAGCCTCCTGCTGTGCTAAGTGAGGAAATTGGTGGGGTGATGTCTGAGGTCCTCATCCCAGCTACCTCATTGGAATCATAGACCACCAGAGCTCATGCAGACTATGAAGGGTCCCAATATACCCCTTCTTTTATAGATGAGGGGACTGGGGCCCAGAAAGGGAAAGAAACATCCAGGGTCTTAGAGCAAGTTAATTGAAGTTAATAGTAGAAGCAGGACTAAAACCAAGTCTTACACTACTGTGTTTTCCATATATGACCTTGGGAAAGCTTATGGATATCTATACCTGTTTTTCTACTTATAAAAACAAACAAATGTGACCATGTAGGTCTTTTCAATAACATTTGTAGAGAATTATAAAAGTCAGTGAGAGTTAAGTGTAACACCTTAGAATTTGGTCTTTTAGAGCTTTGTCTCATGTGCTATTTATGCTATTTATATTCATTTAAGAAAGTTGTAGTTAAGATACTTCTAAACCCATGTAATTTTAATGTGTTAAATTTCAGTTTAATATAATTTAATTACAATGTAATGAATCTGATTACCACTAGCTCTGTATTCCAGTCACTTTTATTAAAAGATGCAACAATACAGAACTTTATTGATTAAATTGTATCTCGGTCATTTTTAAAATCTTTCAATAGCTCTCTGTTGCCTTCTAGATGAGGCACAAATTCCATAGCAATACATTCCAGTCTCTAGAGATGTGTCCAACATCCTTCCTGATGTTGGACAACTCTGTGCCTTTCTTCTCTTTTCTCTGTTTAGAAGGCCTTTCTTAACCCCTTTCCTGTAAGACCATGTCCTGCTTATTCTTGAGTGGGCAGTTCTCACATCACTCCCTGATAAACTTTGCAAGGTCTCTTCCATTTGTGAAGAGTGGTGATCTCTCCTGCATCTCAGCCCTGAGCCAACCTTGCATTAGCCGTGTGTTTCATTCTGAAGGTTATCACATAAAATATCACGTTTATGCAGTAGTTCTTTGAGAGGATAAACCATGTTTTATTTTCTTTATTTCCCGCATGTGCCAGGCTATTTGACATGTAGTAAGTCCCCGATGACTGAGGCGTAGGGGGATAGATAAAATGTATGGAAAGATAAAAATAGAGGTATAGATAGATGTAGAAGGAAAGGAAAAGAAATACTTTGGTAGAAAAGTATTTTGGCAATAATCACATTTAATCCCTTCAGTCTCCTACCTTAGCATTAAAAATTATATTTATATGTATATAATGTGAAATTATATACATATACACAAAATTTTACATATATATATTGGAGGTGAGTTGCAACAGAGAACAAACATGTCCATTTATGGACTCTCCTTCCCTGGCATGTGATTCAAATAACATATGTTCAAAACAGGCAAATTCATTTCTTCACTGAATTTTCCCTAAGCGGTTGTTGCTTTAAAAGATGACTTACAAGCTAATGAATACTCCAGCAATGAGTTGCAAGTTTTGCATTTAATTTAATCTTCGAAGCTAAAGAAGCATAAGGGGTGAACTAATTAAAGAAATTATTAATGTGACTATAAGATGCTGCAGCATCTAATCCACATATTAAAAGCGGCACCTGCTGTGAAATTACCTGGAGAAGATCCTGAGGCAAGATTAGTGTCTCGCCTTTCAGCTCCCATGTTTTCTTGGCATGCTGCACCAGATGTTTTGCAAGCAGCACTACCTGGTGAAGAAAATTCTCATTAGCATCACAAAAAATTCTGTATCTTGATGACACTTCTATAGTTACAAAGAGAAGTACGAGTCCTTTATCCTACATAATAAACCAGTAAGAGCAAAATCCTAAGGTTCTAAAGATTCCTGTTTTATTTGAGAATAATGTTGAATGAAGAGGATGTGGGGGAGTGGGCAGTGAGGCACAACTGAAGAATGACTACTTTGTACGCTAGTTGGGGATATTTTGAGAACAACATTAATATTCTTTAAGAAAGATTTTATAAATCCTTTGATCTTACCTAAACAGGTAAATTTAAAGGGGATAGGGTGAGGAAAAGTCTAAAGAAGGAAATTTAGGATTTCAGATTAAGGAGATCAGAGAGAGAGTACACATGCCATCATTTATCAGGAATGTGACCTTAGTCCACTCCCTGAGCAGTCTGAGCTTCTGTTTATGTATGTGTAAATCAGACAGATAATAATAATAACAATAATACATAAATAACTTACTGGGTGTTTGTGAGGACTGAGTGGGAAACATGCTATACATGTTCATTTTTATTTGTTAGTCTCCTTTAAAACAAAGCCTGAACTATAATCTTTAATTGGAAAATTAAATCTTATACCAGAGAGACTACTAACCTTAAAATCAGGAAGCCTGAGTTGTATTTTGGCGTAAGCCCCCCAATAAATATGAGACCTAAGTTATGCTACATCTTTCTCAGTCTTCGATTTCATAATCTGTGAAATTGGCCTAGATAATTCTTAGAGTTCCTTTCAGTCCAGTTCTTATGTTCAATGATTCCATATCTAAGTCTTTGTAATGAAAGTCTGCTACTTTCATACTCCAAATGATCCTAAGGAACAAAATAGTTAAACTGTTTGCCCAGTTCTCTCAATAAGCAAGGAGCAGTTATGTGTTAAAATGCAAACCCCTAGACCGTACAGCCTTAATGCTGCGTTAAGTTGCTCTTCTACATACATAGTTATACAGTGGTTCCCTAGTTATGCAGTAGCTCCCTAAGACTGAATACTCTGAAAAGAAAATCAGAGGTTGGCATTTTATGGAGACTGCCAGTATAATTCTTTTTAAGTCTTACACACATTTTCCCGGCTCTAGGAGAATTGGTTAGTAAAGCCATGCATACTTTAATTACACAGATTATGCAACAGGGGGCTCTCTAACAAAGAAGAAAATTAGTGAGACACATATTTAAACTTGATTCTGCTTTAGAAGCAGAATAAGTCTTGCTCACAATTTTCAAGGAAGTAGAAGTGTGATGCTGTGCTATTATAGGGCTCAGTTAGGATTATGAACTCACAGGGATGTCGGTATTGGGGATTACTTTTTGATGATATTGGCTAGTGTTCTGTCTGACAAAGGCAGACACACCACAAATCCTGGTAAGGCATTCTGAGCAAGCCCAGACCTGCCAGCATCCTCCCATTGGTGAATTTCTAGGTTGAGCAATAAGGAAAGACAGAAAGAGAAAGATTTATTTAGTGGGTCACGGGAAACTGTCAGACCTGAAAAGAGCCAATAGAACCAATGTGGTAGAGTGAAGGGGACATCCCTTTGGACATCAACAGATTTAAGTCCTAGTTTCATCACTTATTAGCTATGATCCTGACTGAATGAATTTACTCTTCTTGTATGTTTTCTCCTATAATAGTATCATCATAATAATCTCTTTCATGCTAATTCTACAGTATTATCATGAGGATTAAATGATTGAGAACACTTAAATCATAAGGTATGATGTGACTTTATCTCAATCTAATCTCCCTGTTCATGCATATCCTCAAGCAATTTAGAAAGAGAAAACATGGACCCACTCCCAACCTCTCTTAGTTGAAACCATTTTCCATATCAGGTTTTCTATTGTGCCCAGCTCCATCCTTTCTTTTCATATAGGACAATAAAGAAGAGCTACAACAACCATCATCATCAGGATCACACCACCCTTCCTCTCTGCCTCTTCCCCCACCCGTACTACATAACTGGGAGGTGACTGGTCTATTAGTAAGAGGCTGGATCCAGATTTGCTGTGGATCCTGGTCATTCCATTTACTAGCTTATAACTTTAGTCAAGTTACTTCTTTGTTCTTCTGTTTCCTCTGATAATAATAATGCCTCCTTCATAGGGTTGTTGTAAGAATTAAACAACAACTTGTTATTTATATAAATATCTATGTAAACTTATATTTATATGAATAACAACTTATTGATACATATAAAATACTTAGAACAGTTCCTGATAAATCTATAACACTCAAAAAATGTTTGCTTTAATTATTATTGTCTTTATTCAGAGTTCTAGAGTAGTGTTTTGTGGTAAAAGATAACCAGTCAGGTTTCATTCTTCTGGGAACTGAGGGTATCTAGCCCTGGGCCAGGAGATGAAGGATAACCAGTCACTTTTTTTACTTTAACTGCCCTGAAGTTGAAAGTAAGGTAAAAGGGAATATCCTAGTTTGTTTTATATAAGTAATGTGGTATTGGTAAGCATTATAGTTAGAACTATAGGATTTTAGAAAGGTAAGAGACTTTGGTATTCATCTGGTTAATCTCATTTTAAAACTGAGAAAATGGAGATCTAGAGAGGAGGAATAGTTTGTCCAAGGTTTTATATTGAGGAAATATCATGAGAATGAGATTTCAGCTCAGGCTAGGTGTAGGCCTATTGAAACATACTGCTTCTGTTGACTCTCCTCACCGAATTCTCTTTTATCTGAATTATTACAAAACTGCTTATTAACAGTATCTAAGATATTGAACACAGAAAAAAAAAAAAACACCTCTAAAGTCCACATGTGATGGAGACAACTTTATTTTGTATTGCGCCATCTCTACAGCTAGCAAACCACTTACTTCATCATTTGTTATTCGTCCTCCACCATTGATCATTTAGAGATAGGAGGACCCAGTTTGAACTCAAATTGGGAGAATTTAGCAACTTGGAGTATTATTGGGTTTAGAATCATTTGTTATCATGACAGTCTTTGCTACAACTACTAATATCCTTCTTTTTTTGAGAAAGTGGTCACTTCGAAGATATTTCGATACTTAGATTATATACTTTATTCTTGTTGTTTAGAAAACCTAAAACTAAATGTCACCCTTGGTTCCAGTACCCTTCCAAAAGTAACCTTCTATTAGAAGATTTAAAATATGTAGGTCATTAGTTATTCTTTTGAGAATTTCTCATTTTATAGATAAATAAACTTATAAACAGAGGTTAAGTGACCTTTCTAAGGTCATGCAACTTTCTTCTCACAAATGTCTAATAGTGGGACACATGCTTACACTTTTGAAGATAATACTGTGTAAGTAAAAAACTGTCAAGCAGGAAATGAGATGGCAACCTTTCAAAATTCCTAAATTCATGAGTGTGACAACTGTTAATCGACAATCAAACATCTCTCCATCTTCCTCATTGTCTGGAACATTTTGTTGAGAAGTTATTTTGTAAAAGTTTTTTCTCAGTTTATAATAAGTTTTCTCAAATTGGTTTTCAGTTTTCCAGAACTGTAATTTCTTTTTTCCTTTCTAAAAAAATGAAATCAGATAGTATATTAAAAGCTGTGAATGTATACATAGATTTGAGTATTTCCTTTGTTGTACCATAAATCAAGTCTCCAGACTTCTCTGTGATAACTGACAGTAGAAATGGTAGATCTTGTAGCAGACAACTGGAACTGCAGGCCAGAATATTTGCTTTTCACATTCTCCATTATGAGTTTACAGTTTACCCACGGAAGACCTGTTCAGGGAGCCATCATAGAACTCCTAATCGTATTCTTTGCCCTTCTAATAATTTTCCTTTGATTTTCAGTTCACCTTTAAGCTCATTAGCTTTTGGTTACTTTAAAGCATTTTACCTAAGTATAGGATCTTTCCTAAAGAGGAATCTAGAAGGTCAATGACCATCCTCCACAGACTTGGCTGTGGTTTTGACTAATATCCTAGGGCATTTTTACACTGGCCTTTCCTAGGGAGCTTTCCTCACTTACATTTTAATGGGTTCATATGTTTTCTTCTAATTATTCTAGAATGCAGCAACTCAGAGGAATATTATCATTTAGCGTTTCAAATGATCATTAAGAAACAACTCCTTTAATCAGCAATGTCAGCCTTTACAGCACACATTAATACCACATAATAGAAGTGTTAGTCCTGTGCTTTCTTCATAGGGTTACCTTAATGTGCTTCTATTGACAGTCTGCTGGAATCTTGAATCTTGCTCCATGCTACTGTTTTTTGTTTTTTTGTTGTTTTTTTTTTTTAACTAGTAGTCAGTTTTATCATTCATTCATCCTTACCTTTTCACTTAGGAAAAAAAGAATTTTTGCCAAGTATTGTCTTGACAATTTGGTTCTTTCTCTAACCTAGCAATGTTGACTGTAACCATTTTATAGAATATCTTTTTCAACTCCTGGGCCCTTCCTCCTGCGATATTAGTCCTGATCTTAACTTGAATGTCTCTGATGATGGGAAACTCACTTCTCCATTATATGAAGCAGTCTATTACATGGTTGGTCTATACTTCATTATATATAACTGCTTAATTGAATACAGGTTTTCCTCTGGACACACATGATACCTCTTTATTTTTTCAATGAGAACTTTTTAGACCCTTGGAGATAGACATCACTTTCTTCAATTTCTCTTTTCCTGGCTCTAGTTCTTAAACTAATACTTCAAAAGGAGCTGTGGTCATTGAGGAACAAATAGCATGGATGCCTCTGACTTAGATCCTTACCTTAACTCGTGGGTTATCTTAAGTTTTTTAACAGTTCCATAATATAAATGATACCCTACAAATTGGTATGTGGATTCACTATCTAAAAACAGTCATGAAGAGGGCTTTAGATTTTGCATCAGCTAACCTAGATTTGAATTTTTGACTGAACTTATACTTCAGATAATTAACCTTTCTGACCTTCAATTTTCTCAATGTATATGTGGATAACAATGCTGGCCTTATGGGATTATCATGACGATTAAGCAAAACAACCTCTATTGAACCCAGTACTGTCTTGGTGCATTGCAGGTATCTCATCTTAATTTTCCTTCTCTTTCCACCCTATTCTGTCTTGCCTTTAACTTCTTTCAACCTCTTCTCCATTGCTGTTGTCTAAGCATAACCAACCAGAGACAATTTTCTAGCTTATTTTTAAGGAAGTCTCTTTTCTTATGGTCTCTAGCTTATTACAATATGTATACATTATCTAGAATGGGTTGATGACTTTATGAGATTCCTTCTAGCTAACACTACAAGTTTAAATACTAATATCCTGTCCAAAACATTGCAAAAATTAGTTTCTTCTTGCTCAAATACTGTTTAAAGAAATATCCTTATACAATAATCTTATCCTTTTCTGTATATCTGAGTAATGTACTATGTATTTAGATCTATGTATCTATGTATCTATGCATCTATGTATGTATGTATGTATGTATGTATGTATGTATCTATTATCTATCATCTATCTATTCTGCCTTAGATTTCATAAACACACAGCCATTTATCTACACCAGTGTCCCATTAACTTCCTATTGCATATCCTAGATTATTGGACAAAATTAGGCACAGGGGGATATAGTTTTATGTGAAAATGATTAAGTAAATGACTGAGAACTTTACTAAGTGCTTTTATTTACTACCTTGGACTTCTTGAATATTTTCTTGTTTGTCTCCCCAATATTCTGAAAAAAAGCTTGCCAAATATTTTTTTTTTTATTTTTGTTTTAACATATTTTAATTAGCCTAGCAAAGCAAATTTAGAGGTTTTTAGATGAAAGATGCTATATTTCATCCATCCATTTACTCATCTACCCATCCATTTGTTTACTTTCTTATTCATTCACTCATTCATACTTTTCCTTGTTTTAAAAACCAGTGCTATATTTTCAATATATTATTCTAACTAATCTAGGTCCTATATAGTAGCAGGTTCACAGGCAAATATATTTTGGTTTAGAAAGACTTAGTAACTCTATGCAAGGAAAAAATTATTTACTCTAAATTACATACTCTTTTAATTTACCTAGTAATTGTAGAGAATTCTAATAACTTAATAGTAGAATGACGTTTCTGGTCACCTTGTCCAAACTCCTTGACAGTTTTTCCTAACCAATTTGTATATTTCAGTTATTTCCAATAAAATCTTATTCAATATCAAATACCTATGAGCATAGGATCAGTGAGATCTTTCACTAATTGTTATTTTCACCCCCACTCATATCTATGTACACACAGAGGACAAAAATATAAATTTATTGAAGTATAGTAATATAGTTTGAGTGTCAGTCATGTGATGGGTGCTGTAAGATACTGCTATTTCAACACGATTCATTCCCTGAAAATTTAGAGTCTAAAATTAGAAATGAGAGCAACTAGGAACTGTCCATGAAGAAAGCAGCCCAGAGAGATGGGTGACAGCATGAATGTCAAGATTATCAAACCGTTTTAAGGTCATTTTGATCATATTCCAAGGCTTTAAAAATTGACAACTCATTCTATCTGTTGTCTATGATCTCTCTTTTCCTTATTGTTATATTTCTTTTCTTGTGTGTGTGTGTGTGTGTGTGTGTGTGTGTGTGTGAGTGAGTGAGAGAGAGAGAGAGAGAGAGAGAGAGAGAGAGAGAGAGAGAGAGAGCGAGCAAGAGTGTGCGTACACGAGCGTGACGAACTGAAATCATAGGCCTAAATATGGGAGATGGGGGCAGTCAGAACATGAATCTAGGTACCATGTACCCTTTCAGGCTGTCAGTTTTTAATAGATGGATTGAATTTAGACAGTTTTAGAGGTGTTGATAAAGCAAAATGATTAACTTGGAAGTGTGGAGGCCACTCTTGAGTTAATTGAGTTTGCTGCTTGATTTTAGAATAAATGTTTAATTTTGACTTAAAAAGGTAGATGGATGAATCATAAATTAATTCATTCAGATATTTCCAGAGCATCTGATATATACTAGATGCTATTTTAGACTTTAGAGATATAAAAGTAAACAAAATAGATAATATCCTTGTCCTTAAGGGTTTTACATTCTGATGGCAATCTTCTATCCCCATTTCTCTTCTACTAAGAAGGTGTATCAGTGACAGTGGAAATTAGAGCAAGGCTAAAGTTATGGGTAGTTAGTTGAGGCAGGTTTTCTAAATCCTCAAACCATCTGAGAGAGAAAATAACCAGGTATCAATCATGTAGTGCAAACCAAACCAATGTACATTTTTAGAATGGAAATGGAAGAAAGGAAAATTTATCCTATTATAAATTTCTCTAATTCCCGTTTTGATTTAGTTTCCCTATAGTTTTCTTATGAAGCTCAACTTGAATTACTGAACCAAGGAGGAGAGTATTTGGAGGCCACACTCTCAGAACCAAAGGGTACCCTATCATCGCCGACGGTGGGACAAGCTTAGCCCCTTGGTTGAGAGAGAGGGAAAAACTGCAGAGAGAGAAGATTTGGGTCATTTGAGTCCTCCTCTGTTACAATATTATGTGATCTCTTCAAGGTCATTTACAAGATGTGAAATCCTGCTGGGGAAGCACTAGAAAGGACATTTAACATTCTCATTTTTTTCTCTATGTGAGACACTGAGGTCAAAAGGCCTGGATTAAACTCATATATCTTCACTTATCTGTTGTGTGAACTTGGGAGATTGCATCACTTAATAGAGTCTCAGTTTGTCTGTAAAACTGGGCTGACATAATCTTAAATTTCCTCACGTTTGTTGAGAATTTCTGTGAGATAATACATGGGAAGGTGATTTCTAAAGAGTAAAAGACTATATAAATGCAAATGATAATTCCATTTTTATTTTATTAATTTTATTGCATGATTATAATAGTTTGTGGTACCATGTTTTATTGACATGTGGGGGCTAAAAAAATAATTTTCCTCCCACCTTCTAATTATTCTAGCTGGGCTGATAATCAAATTAATAGAGACGAATTAGCAGGAGAAAATTAAATTTTAATATGTGCGCTCGGGGAATTCACTTAAGTGTGAAAATTCCAAAGACAATGAGGCAAAATTGGGTATATATGTCATTTTTGAACAAATGAGAAAAGATGGGGAATGGGGTCTTAGATCTCATAAGTGAAAATGAGCAAATTAGGGGTAACCTAGAGAGTGGCAAATAAATTCCTGCTGTTTTTGTTTCTGAGTTGCCCAAAAACAATGGGACATAGCGGGTCCTCTAGTTAACAAGCCCCTGCCTGGAGCCTTCTGATCTACCATACTTGATTCAAATTGGGATAAGGTGAAGAGACTTAAGATTTCCTTCCTGGAGCAGGTCTTTCCATCTGAATTTCTTGGCCAGGAAAGGGAGAGGATCAAATGTTTTTTCTGAGTCTTTCGTTTCCTAATAATCAGCTTTAAGATTAATATCTCGGAAGGTAGTTTTAGGGTGGCAAGACTTTGGTCCCTTTCAAGTGTAACAAGATAAAAGGAAAGCTCTGGAAATAAATTACATGCGTTCCATTTGAACTCTACCAATTCTTAACTGGGTGACCTTGATAAAGCAACTTAACCTCTCTGTGCCCCAGTTTCTTCATTCATAAAATGAGGATAATAGCAGAATTTACATCACAGGATCGTGATCCAATGAGTCAATAATTGTACTACACGCAGAACTATGTGGGAACTGAGCATTGGCTCACATTAGTTATATCTTGTTTTTTTATCAAAAGAGACATTCTCTAAGATATTGATAGTTTATCTACTTGAGCAATAAGACTACTATCCTTAATGTGTGTCATAAAGAAGAATTGAATTTATTGTCTTTCTGATTTTTAGAGATGACCAAAACCAGAAAAACATGTAACACATAGTAATTCTGTGATTGAACTGTTGAATAAAACACTAAATAAATTTGTTATATAAAGAAGTTTACAAATTATTAGAAAGTAATTATTTGTATTGCTTTTGCCAACCTATTTTAACTGACAATCTGGCAGAGAAAAGAAAATGGAAGTATAGTTATTGTATAGGATGAAATTCATGAAGAAAAGGTCTTCTTCTGCCCATCAAGCTTGCTGTGTGGGAGCCTAATGAGCTCATATTCACCAAGCTTTGAATCAGGGTCCTGTCCTCAGAGTAGGAAAATACAGGAGCAGAGCTAGGCTCCTCTGCATTCTCAACAGACAAGGACATTGACAATATTCCCCTAATGAAAATTTTGTTTGCCATTACTATGTCAAGGTTAATCATTTACTTCAAGTTGATTTCCAGTCTTCATTAAATACATTATGTCCAGGAGTAAATGATGGATGATGTATATGAATCACAAGGTGTATTCTCCTGTTTTGGGAAGTTTGGATTTTATAGCAGGGACCTGATTTAAATGGGTATTTTAATGACAGCATGCTCATTCTAACACATTGCATTATTATAACATCTTCTTTGAGCCTTGCAGCAGCCCAGTTAGATAGGTACTGCTAGTGTCTTTATTGTTGATCTATGTTGCAGATGTGGTTTAGAGAGATTGAATAACTTGTCCAGCAGTATACAGCTAGTGGGTGAGTTAGAGCCAAATAAGATCATGATGGCATGAACTGTAAGCTTGTTGAGGGCAGGGAGAATGCAGAAGTGTACAGAGTTCCCCTTGGGAACTAAAACAGAGCGCTGGATATAATCTGTGCTCAGGTCAGAGTTTCAAGTGAATGACTATGGCGATCCTAATAGTTTGATTTGGGAGTTGGAAGATTTGTCTTATAAATAAGGGAAAGACTGTTAAATATTCTTCGTTTTTCATTTTAAAATATGGAGATGAATAAGATTGTTCATATTTTATCTGTTTGACTAGAGGTCAGAAATATAAATATAAGTATATAATTATGTTTTCAATGTGTATCTGACAACTTTCTCCAAAGTAATTAACACTGCTTCTACACACGATATCTTCAGAATGGTAAAGGGACGTTCTCAAGTCGTTCAAAGAAAGATAGCTTGAAAATCAAGGTATTAATATCCATGCCCTTTAAAATAACCTGATTGTTTTATCTAAATCATCACTAGGTTGATTTAATCTCATTCCTGACCTCAAATGAAAAGATATTGGAAGCGTCCTAGTAGCCATGGAGGAAAACTTATGAGATTTATTGATCCAGAGAAGAAAGTTATGAATTTATGGATAGCAAAATATTAACTTCAGTATTGCTTCTGATCTCAATGGCCTTCCCTGCACATGGGTCCAACATAACTTCTCACATTTCCCTATGCTTACCTCTTCTCATTGAGGAAATGGTGTAAATGATGTTGTTGGTGACTTAAAGTGCTAAACAGCTAAAAAGCACCCTGATAATAGCTGCAAGAGTTCAAGGGAACATGTAAAGTCTTTGTTGTCTCATCATCACATTCTTTTAATAGAGATCTAAAGACAGGAATAATGTTGCTCTCAGAAAGCTGGCATTTATTGTTTTCATTTTGTTCCTTAAGTGCCTAAATTGATGCTGTCATGTCAAGACAGGGGAGAACTTCAAACAGCCACTGTTACCTGCTATTTTCATCTTTCCCCGCATCACCCTCTTTTAACTTATGGCTGCTACATTGGTTACCTTCTGCATCAAAACATCCTAATTTTTCACAAACTCAGAATAAAATCAACACACTCAAAGAATAGAGAGCAGGCATCCTTTTTCCAGGTCCTTGTGTGTGTGTGTGTGTGTTGAGGGGGGCGGGTAGGGGAGGGAACTGCAGTTTTGGAGAAATAATCTAGGTTTTGAGAGTCTGAGTTTATTTCTCCCTTCTAATGTTATCTACACTGGAATATATATATATATATATATATATATGTATATATATATATATGTATATATATATATACACACACACACACATATATATTATATATAATTTTCACACACACATATACCTACATATGATACTGAAGAACTTGTTAAAAACTCAAATTTCTGTGCTTTACTCATAGAGATTTCTCCTTTACATTCTGAGAAATAATCAGGAATCTGCATTTTAAAAAAGCATCTCAGAAGAGTATTATGCATTTTCTTAAAAAAAACTTAACACTGTCATCATCTTTTTCATTTGGCATATTCCAGTTTTTCAAATGCTTGCACATACATATTCAGTTCTGTGAGGTGGACAGGAATGATTGTCTCTTTCTGAGGATAAGAAAGAGACTCAGTTTAGCGATGATTTTCTCAAGGCCTCACTATACACCCTCCTCTTGCCTATTTCTTTAGATTCCTTTCTTTCATGAACTTTTTCTTTTTTGGTGTTGACCTGAACAAGGCCCAGAGTCCCCAGTGCCAGCCAGTACTATCTGTGCCTGCCTTACTCAAGAATGAGACAAGTCTGGTAGCCAAGTAAGGAAAATAATTTTATCTGTGGAATATGAACATTTGCCTAATTCATATAGTGATTACCTTGATTTTAAGTGATGATCCTCTTGCCCCATCCAGATGCACTTTTGAAAATGTATCCACCTGTTTTATTTTGTATTGTTAAAATCCCAAGTTTGCTGTCCTCATTCAGCCACAATGAACTGCTGCAGGGGATATGCGCTTCATTGGCAGTTGAGAATCCTCCCTTCTCAAAATGCCTGCCTATTTAATCCTCCTCCCAGCTGTCTGCCTGTGTTATGCCTAGTGGCAGCATAAAAGTTCCAGGCCCTCAGACACAGTAGGATTGTTTGACACTGGGCTTGGGCTAAACAACCTCATAAATCTCAATCCTTCTCATTGACTAAGTGAATTTCTGCTAGGCCTACAGGTTTGTGGCCACATCTAGAGAGTTCCAAGAGCTCTCTGGGTCCCATATTTATTTTCAGTAGCTTTCACTGCCTGCATTTACTTTGCCCTCAACTAGGGTATTTCCAGTATACACCTGTTTCTGCTCGGAAGTCATCCATTTAATTTTTGGGCACTGCCCTTGATGCTTAGAGAGGTGTCTGTGAAGGGGAGTCATTAATGATATTTGAAGACAAGTTGGAGAGCGATTATAACTAATAGCCACTTCCAGACCTTGGAGTGAATGGAAGGTGATTACTCTTTTTACATTTCCAAAATCTTTCATGCTGCATTTTAACTTGGGTGACATTATCTCCTCTGCTGAGTTTTCTGTAACATCCAGCTGTCTTCACAAGCACTCCTGGCGATCTGAGTGCATTACAAAGCTGGTTGTTGACAGCCCTAGCCCACAGTTATTGTCTCACCCAACCTTCATTCTCCTCTCTGTGCAGGGTGCTCACCTGGTCCCTCATTTTAGGGATTGAGCTTGTTTTGCAGGTTTCCAGATAGAACCAAGAAATCTGGGTTCCAAGGGAGAGGAGACGCTTTTCTTGTTCCAAAATGAGCTAAAGGTGGGGCCCAACGCCAGGGCCCAAGAGGCTATTGTTACTTTCTCCAGTGTCCACTGCCTTCCTTCCTAAACAGAGAATTCTACCTGCTTCAGGTTATTGGAGAGAGGGTAGACTACCTTCTCTCAGCTCTCCCACCCCTAATCTCTTCTTAGAGCACCCAGGGTCCTTTAACCGGCTTGTGGTAGTGTTTTCTCTTGGGGGAGGGACGGGACAGAGCAGACCCGAGCTGCAGTTCCCTCGCTCTGCCTGAGAATTTCTCATCCAAACCTCAATCACGTAGGATTGCGTAGAGAGGAGAAAAGGGGAGAGACAGAAGACAGAGAAGAGGGAGAGGAGTGACGGAAGGGAGGGAGGGAGGAGAAAGGAGTCTGGGAGCAGAGGGCGCGAGGGAGGGGAGGAGGACGAGAGCAAGAGGCTCTTCCCAGAGCTCCAGAAGCCCGGGACCAAGCCTGGCCCCACCTAGGCACTCTGGAGCTCTCCGGAGGGTGGGCAAGCGGTGCAGGAAGTACTCTCGCCGCTGCCCGCTTTTGATCCCACCTCCCTCTCGGCAGCGGTAGACCCTACCTGGAGTTTCCTGCGGAGCTAGCGCTCCAGCCGGGCGAGCTGGCTGGGAGGAGGCAGTGGCGCCCAGGAGCCGGTATGGCTCCGCGCTCCCAGAGTCTGAGCCCATGAATGGGACTCGGCCCTGAGAGCCCCTTCCAGGGCCAGGGGCTGCAAAGGCGCTGCGGCAGGGGGCGCCCTGCTAGCACGAGGCTCTGAACGGCCACCCGCACAGCAAGTTGGGCGAGTTGGCGGCAGCCCGCATCTGCCTCTTGGCCCTGGCCCCAGAGTCTGCGTCCAGCCCCGAGGCCTGGGTTGCGCTCTGGGCCACCTGCCTCCATCGCCTGGGGTGGCCTAGGGGCCCCAACTGCGCCCCCGGCGCCAGACCATGGTGGGCAGCTCCAGCATTGAGCCGCAGCCACCTCGAGCCGACGTCGCCCACAGCCTACCCCCGCCCCGCCCGAGCGGACGCGCGGTGTTCGCAGCTCGCTGGTCACTTCCTTCCTCGGCCGGGATGGGCCGCGCGGGACTAAGTGATCGGCCTTGCGTCCAGCGGTAATCCCCATCTGATCTGCTGCCTGTGAGCTGTCGACTGCCGGGCGGCGCGAACCTGGGGAGCTGGGGCAGCGCAGCGATGACCTGATCCGTAGCCCGCCAGGGTGCCCCCTCCTTCCTTCGCTCCCTCTGAGCCTGTGCGGAGATAGGCTCGGTGCGGCGGCCCCGGGCGGACCATGGTGGGGAGCTCCAGATAAAGACGTGTGGGCGCCGAGCTGGAGAGGACACCTTCGGCATCGCTGCCTTTTGAGGGGGCTTATTTAAACTACTGAGTCATTCCAGATTTAGGATTCCCTAAATAATCACCAACTGTGCCCGTCTCGTGCCAGAAAGCAAGCGGGAAGAGAAAGAGCGCCCGCTCTTGGGACCCCGTGTATCCCCAGCGCTCACCTCCCGCGGTTTCTCCCTGAGGGGTGCTTAGCCCTCGAGGATCTCCCTCCCTCCCCCCTTTCTTCCCTATTCCTCTTTCCTTCCCTCCTCCCTCGCCTCCTGCTCTCTTTGCAGCGTTGCTGGCGGGGAGTCTTTCTCTTCGCAGCTGGAAACAGCTGCCCCCGCTCAGCGCCCCTACCCCGACTCCCGCTAACCGCTCCCACTTCGCGCCTCTCGGAATTCAAGAACTCGAGCAGCCGGCCCCTGGAGAACGGCAGCCGGTGCGATGCAATCCATAGACCTCACCCAGCCGGGACGGACCTCCTAATCTCCAGAACTGCGGGCCGCAGGGAGTTAAATTGCTGCCTTCCTCTCCTTCTCTCTTGCGGTTGGTGGCTTGTTTTCTAAAGGAACGTTTTACTCACTTTTTAGTATTTTCTACCGGGGGCACGCTACCCGCTTTGGTCCAGACTCTGCTTTGTAAACGGGTTTTATATATATACATATATATATGTATGTGTAGATATACTTTGGACACCTTACAACGCTTGCGCCTCCACAACAGGGGCACGGCTTGTTTTGGACATCTTCTTCCCCTTCCACTTGGTACTCTGAACGCAGTGTGACCAAACTCCCTTTGCCCCTTGGACGTGGATTGCCTTAGGGTGCAAGTTTGGGGTGCAAGAGTCTAGTTAACAGGAAGGCCTGGGATCGCCCCGCCCCCGACGCCAGCGGTTGGGGAAGTTTACATCTGGATTTTCACACATTTTGTCGCCACTGCCCAGACTCTGTCTAACCCTGTGGGCGCCGGGTTTTCGGTACTGCAGCCTCCTCAAGTATTAGCACTGCCTCCCCGCGCCTGCCCTGTCCCTCCTGGCTGCCGAGGTGCTGCCCTCGCCCCAGCGGAGTGCAATCCCGAAGGTGCAGTGGAGCCCGGGGCCTGGGGCCCGCGCTGAGCAGCTATGGCTGCGGCGATAGCCAGCTCCTTGATCCGGCAGAAGCGACAGGCGAGAGAGTCCAACAGCGACCGGGTGTCGGCCTCCAAGCGCCGCTCCAGCCCTAGCAAAGACGGGCGCTCCCTGTGTGAGAGGCACGTCCTCGGGGTATTCAGCAAAGTGCGCTTCTGCAGCGGTCGCAAGAGGCCAGTGAGGCGGAGACCAGGTCAGTAGAAGCCGGCACAATGGGCTACCGAGAGGCTGACACCCTCTCCCCTTCTGCAAAGCATCTGGGGGCACTCATTGAAGGCACCAGGATCCCCTCTTCTATTCCGCCCCCCTTCTCCCCTAATTTCCAGACATCTCTCTTTAAGTCACCCTCTGTCAGTTAATAGCTTGTCCCATATTCGGTAAAACACTTTATACCTTGATTTAACCATGGTTTGATTAGAATGAGAGTTACATGTACAGATGCTTCTAGTCCCATATAGCCTGTAGAGTCCTTGAGGGCAGTGACCTCATTCACTCTCTTTCTTCCATCCATCCATCCATCCATCCATCCATCCATCCATCCATCCATCCATCCATCCATCCATCCATCCAGTGCTTATTTTACCTACTGAGGACCTAAATATTAAAAAAAAAAAACCAAAAAACAAAAACCAAAACCCTTCCATATATTCGTCATAACATTTAGCATAATAGACACTTTTCTTGACACATCATAGACACTTAGTAGGCACTAGAGGAACTTAAATTTTTTCTCTTTTTCTAACTCTTCCTCCAGCAACACATGCTATAGTGTTTTTCAGACATTCCGATCAATTTCTCACCTCATTTTCCCACATGTCCTTTCACTTCCTTTTCCATAGACCTTCTCTTTCTATGCTCTTTCTCCAACTACTTTGATGGTTTCCAAGGACTCTGCTCATTAACTTTTCTGTGCGGTTACTCTCATCCTTTGCACACTCACACTTACTTTTGAGATATTAAGGAAAAAAAACATAGTATCTGCAGTTTGGCCTCAGGGAGTGTAAAGAAAATTTTAGTCTTATTAGAGATATTCTTGGCATGGCCTTTCTGAAGCTGATTGTCTTCTTTGGCCCTAAACTCAATGGTTGGTCTCTTACAAAGAGAAATTGAATATCTTGAGTTTCAGAGTGATTATTCCCAGCTCAATCCAGGCCAGTGTCCAAGCTTGAGAGAATGAAAGTCAAGGTCTGTGCTTCCATCAGACTTTATTGATCCTCTGGGTGTGTCCCGTAGGGTCATTTACAGTCTGCAGATATTCTACCCTTACAGTGGAAGATTGAAAGGAAATACTGTCTTGCTTTCTGTGATTCCTTGACTGGTTTAGGTTAGTGTCTTTGCAACGCTGATTGTAACGTTCTCCTGGGTTCCAGGAATGAAGCATATGGGCTAGGGTTTTTAGGGTGAGGAAAACACTGGAAAGTGTGGACATTTGGAGCTCAGACTTAGTTTAGAAATTTGGGATTAAGTATTGTGGAGAAGCAATCTCGTCTCATTTTTCCATTGGGTTTTCATGACATTATCTTGAGATCTCCATAGTGGGCTCATTTTCTCATTCTGTGATGTTGATAAAATAGTAAATCTTAGGAGTAAACAAAAATCATTATGATCCCAAGGCAGGAACTACTAAAATCTGTGTTATTTTTGCATCCAATTATTATACAATGTTCATTTTATAAAGTGAAGATTTGCGTAAAAACTAGAGTTATCTCTGCACAGTAAATAATTCACATTAGGGGAAAATAAAATTCCTGGTATTGTACAATGATCAGTTGGGGGCCATCTCTCAGGGCTTATGTGGTCTACAAGAAAAGAAACTTCAAGGCTCTGAATTCAATGTGACTCTTATATCTCAGTCTCTGAAGTATGTTCTTGCACTCTAGTTAGAATAATTATATGATATTTGTGCATAGATCCTACTCAGTCTCCTCAGTTGAAAATGAGGTAATAAAAATGATAGGTGGATTGTATTTGTGAATGGATAAAATAAACTCACCTGACATTTGTTGAAGTTGTTTTGGAGATGAACAATTTGCATGGCTGAATTTTGCATAGGGAAATTGCTTCCTGTAGCTCTTTCCTCAGCATCACATTAGAAAATAGAGTATTTGAGAGAATTGCTGAGTGTATTGTTTTCTTCAGTGTTAATTTAATCTGCTCCTTTTTTTTTTCATCTACTTAGTGTACATCTTGGCAGAAATGATCCTGACTGGTGGCTTTTTTAGCTAAAGTGTCACAGTAATAATCTGGCAGAGAGATGACAGTATCTGTTAAGACCTGCCCAGTGCAAGGGCAACATGCGTGTGTATACACCATTGACTTAAGTTCGTTCTGAAACTTAGCTTAGAAGAATGGTAGGGTGGGGTGCAGAAAAGCTTTTTGGGAAGACGATAGTGTACTATTATCGTTACTAACAAAGCCAAATAATTAATCTGTTGATTTACTGTCAGCAACCATGATTCACATAGCATGAGATGAGCCTATTTATAGGGAGATAGCACTTTCCACATCTCAATTTCAGGGTAGATTCTTTAACTGGATTGGGAGGAAGTCGATAAACACCAAAACGAAAAACTATTTGAGGGTATCTGTTTTATAAGCACTTTGATGTTATGTTCACTTAATATTTGAGCTATTCTTGAACTCACTAGTCCTACTAAGCTATATTCTTGTGAACTACAAACGGAGTCACAACTGGTAAAGTGGTCATAGTCCACTAACCAGACTTTCCAGAGGAGTGAGGCTGAGACAGTAAAACTAAGCCAAGTTTTGGATAGGAAAGACCATGTTTGTATTTCTGATTTTAGGGCCGATATATTGAGTGTCCCTCAATCTCTTGTTTTAGCTAACCAAGTTTTGATATGTATAATATTGAAACTTTACAAACGCAGTGGGAATACTGAAATTACACGATGAAGGTCTTGGATTTCAAAATCTTGGTATTGCAGAATAAAAACGTAAGAACTAGTAGGGCAGATCTGACATTATACAGTTATAGGGCCATGGTTCACATTAGATGCTTTATAAATGGCATCCCTGGAGCACAATATGATAGCTTACCCTGGCATTATGCAGAAAAACTCTTTCTTAGATAAGAAATCCTAGAGTCAGAGCAAGTCAGTGGTTTATAAAAAGTTACACAGCTATATATTATGGCAAAATCGGGACTAGAACTAGATCCAATTGATTTTTCTTGCGTGTGCTCTTTGTAAAACACCACAGATAAAAAGTAGTATGAAGAAGAGCTAGATGTCCTTTCTCAAAGGATGGAAACGATCTTTTATATTTGTTATTTATCATTAGTGGTTATTGTTGTCGTTATTTTGTAATTAGTATAGGAATAGGATAGAATAGAGGAGGTAACTGGTAGAAAGAGGTGGAGGCTAAGTCAGGCAATTGGGGTTCTAAAATGACCATCCTATAGCTAGCATGCATTACAGAAGAAAATCCCAATAGTGAAGACAGCACAGGAATAGTTTTAGCCCCTTAGGCACTATGTGGGCTGTAGCTCTTTGGAAATGAGATGTTGGAGACCTTGAACTGGCAAGTTGGCTGAGGTCATTGAACCACAAAAATCCTTTAGAACATTTCTCTTTGAGCACTTTCTAGTAAAGAAAGAAGCATTCTTATGGCCATTATTTGAGTCATTATTTATCTGTGAAACCTGATAGACTGTTTGTTTAAGTGTCGATGCCACTTAATTTGCTGTATCTAGGCAGTTAGTAAGTCCATGTGAATTACATGACTTATTTGTTTCCTACATTGGTTTTACTTTTGAATAGAAATACCTGTACAAATGATCGCCTCCAAAAGTATTTATATTTTGACTCAGAAGTTACTACAGGTAATGGATAACATTCACAGTCAAGAAGGGAGAGATTATTATAGAATCTCTGAATGTTGGAATGGCCATGAACTTTAGAGGTCATCCAGGATCACTCCTTCATTTTTCAAATGAGAGCCTCTCTGTCAGAGTAACTAGTTAAGCCTAAATCTGTATATTTTAAGTGATTTTGTGGTTTTATTTTCTATAAAATTTATTTCTATTTTTCTATAAAATTTAATTTTTCCTCTCAAACCAGAGCATTAAGAAAAAATCAGCAATTAAGGAAAATTCCTCACCTAAAAAATTTAAATATTTTTCATAAACTTTAAGTATTTGTTTTTTTATATGCCCCTCTCTTTTTAAAAAATGATGTAGTATATTTACACTGAGTGGATACAATAAACCAAAGAAGTTATTGTAATTTTTACTAAATTTTGTTGCTTTTCACCAAAGAAATTATTGTAATTTTTACTAAATTTTATTGCTTTTCATTGTTTTTCTGAGTTCTTATTTCTACTGTTATAAAAGTTATGGTCATTCACAATATTTCAGTATGCTTCTAACTTGTTTTGGTAGATGTACAGTATTTAATAGCATACTCATTCAGCTTTTTACTATCAAACAGATCGTTTTACATAGATGAAAAAAATCACAAAAAATCAAAACTTTAAAAAGAAAACTGACCTAAAAAAGGGAAATGATGCTTAATTATACAATCTCTGGAATATAAATTAGATTTTTATAAATTGAAAAATTTTGGTCAATGGATACATGAATAGATTCATATGACAAGTGATATTTTACATTTATAGTAAGCTCTTTTATTGTATTTTTTTTTTCTTTTAAAAGTATGACTCATGTCTGAACTACAAAATCTGCCTAATTGATATTTGGCTTGATGTCTGTTAAAAAAACAACGAACTTTTCTCTTCAGAAACCCACCCTAGGGTTTAAACTGATATTTTGTATGTGTATTTTCTCTACAGCAGTGCATTTTCATCAACAAATTATGTTTCCATTGTAAGAACATTTTAAAATAGCAAGTACTGTGATCTCTTGATTTCTTTCATCCCACAGAGATCTCATCAAGCCATAACTCAGGATTAAGTCTTTAAAGTTTTAATGAAGTTGATATTCTTGAACAGAATTAGAAAGACAATTTGCAGGAAATGAGGCAGTCTTTGTATTTGAGGAAGCAAGAGAAATGTTTTGGAAGATCTTTAAAAACTAAAGCTTTGCCTTATAAAATTGTATTTTAAAAAAGTACTGGGCTTGCTAAGATAGCACCACATTGCTTTTGTTCTAGATGCCAGCGTATTTATGCACAGATATTATGTACATTTTTGGTTTGGTTTGGAAAAATTGTTAATAGTAATTAATTATTTCTTGTCTCTTCCTTGAGTGCTTCATCATAATGTATATTTGTTATTGATTTTTTTCTCATAGAAATATTTTAGATTTTATGAAGACTCTCAAACATAGGGAGCCTCGTTAAACATAGGGAACCCAAGAAATATACTACATTTTTGAATTCTGTTAATGGCCTTCCCATCACACTGCAGAGCTTTACTTGTTGTCCAGTTAAAGATGCATTGCATCTAAAGGGCTCTGATTCTGAGGCCACTTTCTAAGCATCTGTGAGAAGGAGAAGCCTTAGATGCAATATGTCTATTAATTAATCATTTA
>NW_011888795.1:3095537-3107920 GCF_000151845.1 Pteropus vampyrus
TTGCCTGTATTTCTGACCAACTGGTTGTAAATCAGAGGTTCCACATCCCCCTCCTCAGGTTCAATTAATTTGTTAGAGCAGCTCAAAAAACTCAGGGGAACATTTTACTTGCTAGGTAACTGCTTTATTATAAAATAATATAACTCAGGAACAGCCAGATGGAAGAAATGCATAGAACAAGGTATGAGGACAGGGTGCGAAGATTCCACACCCTCTCCAAGAGCTCCACTGTCCCTAAATCTCTATGTGTTCACCAACCAAGAAGCTATCTGAACCCATCCTTTTGGGTTGTTATGGAGGCTTCATTACAGAGGCATGATTGAATCATTGGCCATTGGTGATTGATTCAACCTCTAAACCCTTTGCCCCGCCTTGAGCTCTGGGGTGGGACTGAAAGTTCCAACCTTCTCATTACATGGTTGCTTCTCCTGGAAACCAGTCTCCATCCTCAGTTTTGGTCCAAATTCACCTCATTAACATAACAAAAACAGCTTACCACTCTCTTGTCTTAGGAAATTCTAAGGGTTTTAGGAGCTAGGAGCCAAAAAAAAAAAAAAAAGACAATGAAGACCAAATATATATTTCTTATAAAATCATAGTATCACACTGAGGAAGTCATTCAAGCTGATTTCTGAAGGATGAGGTAGGCAAAGAGAGATGAAAGAAAATTCGAAGCAGAAGAGAACAACTTGCGTGAAGATCAAGGTGAGAGGGAGTTCGGTGCTTTTGAAGAAGTTGAAGTATCGCTGATATAATAAGCGCAAGGGGTTTACTTGATGCTGGAAAGATTGTCAAGGATAGAGTTGTGTAGGAAATTAAAATCCCTTGGAGAGATTTCATATTTTAATCTAGGATCCAAAGAAGAGTTCGAAGTAGTGGTGATAAAAATGACTTGCAGTTTTTAATGGACACTATGGCTTTGGAGAGGAGAATGGCTTGCAAGGGAGCCAGAGTGGAAGCAAAAGAATCATAAGGCTGCTGGGACATTGGTCTAGGCCAGCAGTTCTCAAGGTGTGGTACACAGCCCTGGGAACTCCTTGCAAACCTTTCAATGGGTCTACACGGTCAGAACTATTTTCATAATAACATTTCATATTAATACTAATTATTTGCCTTTTTCACTCATTCTGTCATAGTGTCCACATATCAGGTTATCTTTATATACTTCAACCACAACAACATATTGCAAGAGATTAAATGCAGAAGTAGATTTGAGAATACAGTTGATTTCTATTAAGTCAGACATTAAAGAGATTTGCAAACATATAAACTACTTTTTTACTCAATTTTGTTTTGAAAATGAAACATTTTTGTTTCATTAAAACATGCTATTTGTATTAATATTTAATGAGCTTATTTTTTTATTGAGATATAATTGACATATAACATATTAGTTGCAGGATGTAACATAAGGATTTGATATTTGTATATATTGTGGAATGATCATACAGTAAGTCTAGTTAACATCCATGACCACCCATAGTTGCAGATTTTTTTCTTGTGATAAGAACTTTCAGGATCTACTCTTTTAGTAACTTTTAAATATACAATATACAGTATTAGCCACCATACTGTAATTATTGTTTTTAATAAAGAAACATTTGAATTTTGGGGTTGTAATTTCTAAACACAGTAAACATTGAAAGCTATAAGCCACATAAACAAAAGCTCTTTGGGAGTACTTAGTAATTTTTTAGGAGTGTAAAGGGTCCTGAGACCACAAAGTTTGGGCACCATTGGCCTAGGCTATGGATGTTGTTGATGTGAAACATAATGGCAGTGGCCATGGGTATAAAAAGAGTATGGAGTTAGAATGAGCGGAACCTGATAATAAGTAGATATAAGTCAAAAGAAAGGTACCTGGGTGATTCCTGGCTGAACAAGTCAATAGTGAATGGTAGCTTTGTTGAGATAGAGGGAAGCAAGGGAAGAAACAGTGGTGATATGGGTCAGATAATATAATTTTCAAACTATAAAGCACTATAGAAGGCTACGGTGAAAAATCAGATAATGGTATTTACTGTTTAATAGTTTTGTCATATGATGAAGATCTTGAATACCCAATGACATGTCTATTTTATTTTATTTTATTATTATTTTTTAAAATTAAGGCAATCTACTTTAATCTTGAATTCTCAAGGAAACATCCTAGAATACTCACCCTTAGCCATTGATCTGTAAGAGCTTCCACCTTACAAGGGCAATCCTATAAAGATTTTTAGGGAGAGGAAAATATTGAGGAAAGAAGAAAACCTTAATAGGTTTTCTAATCTTTTAAAGTTGAAACCAAATATTTGTTATCTAATAGGCTTTCAAAAACATTCGACCTGGCTCAATCCTGAATATGTCTTGAATATGACTCTTATGTGTGGCACCTAGGTGGATTTCATACATGAGTTTGGACCAAGTTCATTGGTCTTTGTATAATTAGGTTACTTTGAAAAGACAAACTTTGTAAAGTCCTCCTTATTTCTCTTTCTGTTATTAGTCATTTGATTAGTTTGTGGTATTTATATATCTCCTGGCTCCCTGCTTCTAGCCATACTTCTGTTAATGCTTCCTAATTGTAGTTTAAGTGTATACAAGCCTTTCATAATGACTTTTCAGGTGTCATTAGAAAGGACCCTAAGGCCTAAGACCAAACTTGGGTTCCTAGAGAAGAATGATGTGGGACAAATAGGATCCATAGTCAAAAATCACAAAATGTTAGAGTTTAGAGATTATATAGGCCAGTGGTACTCAGCCTAGCTGAACAGCGAAATCACCTGTGAGGTTTTTAAGTGTGTTAATGACACATAACCAGGAAATTCAATTTAGTGTGTCTCTTCCTCTGGGGCCCAGGCACTGGTCATCAGTTTGGTTTGTTTTTAATCTCCTTGGTGATTCAGGTTGAGAATCACTGACCTGTTTCAGTCCCATCATTTCATACCTATTCCCCTTAAATAAAAAATAATTATCCCATTCATAAATGCCTTTAGGAACACATTCCTGATGCTTAGAAACTGTATACACCAGTTTGAATTATAATGAGATCCCTTCTTTTTGCTTACTGTTTAATCTTTTGAGTGTTTAATGATGTCCAAAACCTGAGCTGCATTAATGTGATATGCTTGTGTGCCTCACCGTCCTGACTAGCTTGCTGGTTCCTAAGGACAGGACCTGTGCCCTGTTCTTCACCAGATTCTCCACATTTAGCATCTTGCTTGTGTCACTACAGTTCTTAAATCACTGTTGAAGAAATGAGTAAATGGTAAGCTGACTCATTGAATCAGCTTAGAGGAAGAGGATTCTTAAGTTAGTGTCTCCAGTTAATGTCAGGATGCTGAGGCCTAGCAAACCTGGAGCTTCTCAGGTTCATAAGACTAGTTAGAAGTAGAATCTGGATTTGAACTCAGCCTTGTTTTTCCAAGTCAACTTTTCTTTCCACTCTGCCAGCACTGGAAATGGACCTCAGTTTCTTTCTGTGAAAAAAAGAGAAATTGTATTAAGGGATATCTAAAGGCGTTTTTAGCTTGAAAAGTCATTAACTAGACACCTTTCCCAGGAGAAACATTCATGACTAGGTATGTGAAATACTCATCTGCTTCCTGCTTTGTACTTAAATAGGAAGTATAAAATTTTTCCGAGTCTGCTGTTTAGGATGTCGGTAACTTCATTTCATGGCTTAACTACCTACAATGTGCTATTAAACATATTTTTATCTAAAATATCAGGCTTTATTTCTTTTGACCTCAATTCAGGCCTATTCTGTCCCTTCAAGGATTAGTAATTAAATCCAGCATGCTTCAGTGTTTTAGATTTTTTTAAGCATAAGGTCAAAAAGAGGATTGAAACGAAGTGTGAAGGAGATTCGAGAGAGAAAAATTGTGGGATTATGTAAGTTATTATTAAAAGGAAAAATAAAATTTTCTAGAAGATATATTTTTAAATTGCTACTGGTGATAATGAATGTTATATTTTAATTTGAGGAATTCAAAGATGATCCAGATCACCTTCACAGTGCCCTAGAATCAGCTAATGCTCCTCAAATAATTAAGAACCAGGGAAAAAATTTAAATAAATAGTAAAAGTAGGAATCTTTATTCATATTGTCTGGTTAGAATAAGCGTTAGATTCTGTTTGTAGACAAATAGCTCTAGCTGAATTGTCCATATAATATCCATTCCATGTGTGTTGTTATGTTGAGAAGAAGACTTTAAGAGAGGATAGTCACCCCCAAATCACCTGAAGAGGCTAAAACAGAAGAAGTTGGTCAATGTCTGAATAATTAATAAAAAATGATGGAAAATAAGGAGAATCTCAAATTCCAAGGAAACCCAAGTGAAAGACAAGTGGCATATGAGATGATAGTCTAGCAGCTCAGTATTCTAGGAAAGGAAGTCACATTTATAAAAACCCAGGCTTTTGTCTGTAGTCCTATTCTTGTGGGATATCCCTTTGAGAGATTGGAGAATATTTACCTTCCCTTTAGAACAGTAGCTAGGGTTCCTGTTTGCCTGCTTGCTGAACCTGTTTTTCTCCAACAGGTCCCAGAATTGGGCCATTAGCCCCTGCAGCTTTTACATAGTTGGCAGTTGTTACGTAGTTGGCAGCATCTAGGCTGGGCTGCATCCACATTCTGCAGCTATGGTATCCTGAGAGGTCTATGTACTCCTTTCTTTCCACCTACAGGTCATGCAAAAAGCAGCACCAAGAAGGAAATTTACTTTGAAATCAGGCTTTTTCTCGTATTTCCGCAAAATTCCCTTCTTTGAGGTGTTTCTGAGCTGCATTTCTGGGTTACTACATGGTTTCTTGAGTTAGAGTTCATTTATTATCGTTCTGTTAATGGGACGACTGTCTTGGTTAGGAATCTGAAGATGGAGTTTCCTTGGCCCTCTTGTTACTTTCACTTAAACCAGAGCGCTGCCCACTCTCTTTCTCATGCCAAGCAACCACATTCAGTCTGAAGCTTGTTTCCATGGAGCTGATAGCTGAGGCTAGTGAAGCTGAAGAGCTGCAAGCTTCATGCACCTTGGTTCATTATTTGAATCTCAATAATACTAGCAATTTTGATTAAAAACTCTTGTTAAATTTGGCACTTCGTTTAAGACTTTGTCTCATGCCATTACCTATCTGCACTTGAGGTTGAGTATATGTGACATCAGCCTAGGGATTTCCACCTAGTGGGGTATGTGACTTAAAATGCTGGTGGGTTTTAATTGGAGAACATCAGAGCTCAATATAATCACTCACCTTATGGAGGAGAGAACTGAGACTTCGAAGGTGTAGGTTAGGTTATTCAACTAGGAAAGGCAGAACAAGCACTGAAACTCAGCATAAGCCAGTGCCTTACTGCTATGCCATCACTGTCTCCTGTGGGACAGTGTGAGACACTGGTAGCAAGATCTATTCATTTTTTGTCTTGAGCAGTTTAAAGGTGGATAGTTGCTTTAAAATATCTATCGTCAAGTTATATTGTCAGACACCTATTAGATATCTGTTTAATATGTGCTCTGCTGCCAGATCATCTCAGATCTTTCCAAGAGGAGTGAATCACTGTGAGCCCCAGGCTTCATTTGGTTTTGTACCTGTATTGTCTGAAGTTCATTCTGTCTTATCTTTTAACTACTATATAGTACCTGTCTCTCCCTTTGGAGTATGAGTTCCTGTAGGAAAAGGATTCTTATCATTTCAGTGCTCTCTCCATAGTAGGTGGTCAGAAATAACTCATCAAAACAAAATGAGTTCTGTTAGTGACTAATGTGTGCATGGCATAGTACTAGTCAGGCTCCAAGGGAATTTCTGCACAAATATGAAGATGCTGAGCAAGAAAAGGAATTAGTATATTAGGCTAATATTTATTTTCTTTCATATTAAGATGAAAAATATTAATAATTCATTTTTCGTTTGATATATAGCTTTAGATAAGTACTTAGAATCTCATATCTTCCCTTCCTCCCCAACCTGACTTCCAACTGCAACCTCTGTTTCACTCAGAATATACTTTCTTCTTTCTCAGGAGAATAATTACTTAGAAAAGGGGCAGTGCCTTTGGGAATGTTAAAAGAGGGAGCATCTTTATATTAATTTATGTCTTTGCCCCAGAAACCGAGGTTGAGTGGTGTAGCCAGTGTGGAAAAGGGCCCATTTTTATTTTGACTGGCTTTGGTTTCTTAATATTGGGTTAATGAGAAATAACCTTTGCCATTGATTTCAAATTCAGTCATGCCTGATCCTTACATTTACAGTTGAAACTAACAAGTCATTTTAGTGTTAAATACCCTTGAGGGAACATATTCACTCTGGTTTCACTTTCCTGGGTAAAGTTCTAAGTGATGCGGGAATACAGTATTGATTGGGTCTAATGAAAAAGCTTCTTTCTGTCAACTCTTTATTACCTCATTGGCTTTTCTTCTTTTCTCTTATTCGTAAAGGTATTGATAGCAGCATTAAGTAAGTCTTCTGTGTATGCCACAATCCTCTGTATTTATTCTTTTGTTTGCTTTGAAACTTAGCCTTTTTCTTAAGAAGATATGACTAAATGGGGGCTTTAATTCAGCCTAAGGTAACATAGTGTCATAGAAATAATATTGGACTGGAAGGCAGTGTCTTTTTGACCTTGGAAAACTCCTTTTTCTTCAACTTAGTGTTCTCATTTTCAGAATAAAGGGGTTATATCAGATGGTTTCTGAGATTTCTTTCACCTTTATCATCCTTGATGTATATTTCTGGTGTTAATACTTAGAGAGGAAAGGTGGTAGGATTCCAAGAACCTGTATATTGTCACCTATAAGAGAATAGCTTAATAATCCATTAGATATGAAATTCTATAAGATTTGACATGTATATTAAATGGAATAGCAAAACAATTAATAAATATTGTTAACTGATCTCTTCTATAGTCTTGATTTGTTTTTAGATCCATTAATTTAATTGAATACAAATTGATGTTATTCTAAATTTTCCTTGTATTATTTTATTTTTTTAGCATTTATTGGGCATTTAAAATAGGCTATTACATAAACTTGTATTTCAGCACTGAAATAATTTAATAAAATGATGGAACAATAGTTTGTTCTTTTTATTTACTAGTGCAGCCTCGAGATAGCATAATAATACAAAATAGACAGGAAAAGGAACCATGTGATATTGACTGAAAGTTGAAGATTTATTTCTGAGTAAGCTAATATGAAACATTGAATTTCATAACAATTTTAAATTAAGCAATGGAAATATGTTAAAGTATAGGGTGCCGTAAGAATTGGAATGGTAGTAG
Organism: Pteropus vampyrus; assembly: GCF_000151845.1. Lineage (NCBI taxonomy): Eukaryota > Metazoa > Chordata > Mammalia > Chiroptera > Pteropodidae > Pteropus > Pteropus vampyrus. Next base: position 3,102,796 of record NW_011888795.1, read on the forward strand.
AGGAGAAAGTCACATCTTAATTTTCAAGTTTTTAGATTTCCCAGACCTTGATATACACCTTATTCATGTATTTTCAAAGCAAGCCTTTATCAATAAAAGAAAGAAGAAAGCAGCATTTACTGAATATTGGGATTGACATAACTCTTGTCAGTCAGTATATTTATATTATAGACAGTTGCTGAAATTTAATAGACAGTGCCTAAGTGGTAAAATTATAAGATTTAAAAAGAAAAGGCATATTTAAAATATTGTCTAAAATTAGATTTTAGAGTTTCTGTGACTCTCATTTATGTAATCACCCATGTCATCTGTTCACATAGATTTTATTGGTATTTGACCTTTCATATCTTTAGTTTTTTCCATTTCTTTATCTGTGTAGTATGGTTACGATATATTTAGGAGAAATTCAGTTTTATCTCTTGAATCACTGATCATGTTATTTCACCAAAAATAAGCTTGGCCTGTTCCCTCAATTTGAAATCTAACACAAAGTTAATTTTAACCCTTCCATGAGAAGAACTCTTTTTGTTTCTGAAGAGAATATTGTTAACAATCAGTAGAGACTACCTCCAAGTGTTTACCAAGTGTGACAATTCTTTAGAGAAACAGTTTGGAGACTCTTATGGGATTATTTATCTCCTTATAGATATGAATTGAGAGTGAAAGTAGGGTTCTCTTGAATCACTGGCTGGTTTACTGTTCGATTAGAACATGAGGCTAATAAAATCATTTCTTGAGGTTAGTTCTTATGTAGAACATCGTTATTAATCCATTCCATGTTAAAGACAAAGCCTGGTGTAGTGCTTGACACATAGATGTCACATAAAATATATTTGTTGAATGAATAATCTTACCAATGACGTAGGCTTAACAAAACCATTAAAGACAGTTAATTTACTGGTAATTACAAGTGTAAACACAAATTATTCCTCCTGGTGGAGAATGAGAGTGAGGGTGGGCATTCAATGATGCTCTGTGAGCATCCATTAGTAAAGTTACCTTCATATACACACTATCGATCCTTTGGGACATCTGATTTGGTCAGATGAACTCTTTTGATTTAGCTCTATTCTACATCTTGGATGACAGAGGTAGGACATAGGTAGAATTAGAAACAAAATTGTACACATTAATATTGTAAAGGATTATAAGGGAATTTAAAGATCATCTAACTTACTTGATATTTGAATACTCTGATCCTATCACTATTGTTCATTTATTTACACTTTCATACAATCATTTAACACACATTCATTGTCTACTTATAATCTATCTAGCACCATGGTATAGGGCATCAGAGAAAAAGACACAGGTCTTTCTCTTAAGGAAGTTGTGGATACACAGGAGGTATAGAACACCAAGAATTTCATAAGTAGTTCAGCTCTTCACTGGGACAGTTTTAAGAGTTCTTTAGTTTTTTTTTTTTTTTTCATTTTTTTATTTGTGCAGTATAGTTATAGTATACATAGGGAAATTAGGTTTTGTCTTTGAAACATTGACCATATTATTTCACCAGAAATAAGCATGGCCTATTCCCTGAATTTGAAGTCTAACATAAAGTCACTTTTATAATTTATAGCACCTAAAAAAGATTTATAGCATTTGAAATTTCATGGCATGTAGTAGGTGTGTTGATGATCCTGATTACATGCCTGTAAACAAGCTTCAGTTTATCATTATCATTGTAGAAGGGGTTGCTTGGAATCAAACATAATAATCCAGGTTTGGTTTGATAAACCCAGAGTAAAATACCCTCAGTCTAGGTTAGAATTTTTGTGTGGCTTTTAGGAGGTCACTTTATCCCTCTGCACAGTAATATTTGGTTAACTGTTCTTGCAACTGCTGTTTATAATGTGCTTTGAGAAAAGACTTTATAATTTCACAGTAGGAATTTTCTTATTTTTTAATGTTAACCAAACTCAGAATTTTCATGAGAGATTTTTGCCTGCATTCTAAATTAGGTCTCCAGTTGGTCTAGACCACATCTAAGTTGATTGAGGCACATTCGTAGGTAGATATCACAGCATGTGAACTGTATGCTCAAAGGTCTTACTGTGTTTAATTTTAAGAGTCTTGAGCACATCTTTGTTCACAATTTCACAGTTGCAGTCTGTGCGCTAATGTAATGAAGAGATATACATTTACTAATCCCAAGACAGTATTTCTTTTTGCCCTCATTGTGCTCATGCAAACTCCATTCATCATATTCAGTCAGGTACCTCATTGATCTGTTTGCTGCAAAGTTTTATTCCTTCATTTATTCATCAGGCACTGACCGAAGACTTTCTGGGAACTAAAAGGGATAGTAGATGAACCAGGTACAATCACTAACATATATAAACTGATGACCTTTGTTTCATATTATCTTTTTTCCATACCTCCTGTCACGCACTGCCAAGATTTAGGGGCTTGTTGTGACAACCGGGAATGTTGTAGTATCTCACCTGGTATCTCAACCTCCCTTTTCTAGAATCCCTGATCATTCTTTACAAAGAAAAACTTTATGCGAGTTTCATTTATATAATCACCCGTGTCATCTGTTTTCATAGGTGTTATTTAGGTATGCGACCTTTCTCTTCTTTAGTTTTTTCCATTTCTTTATCTGTGCAGTTTATTTAATATCATGTTGGTTTCCCAGAAAAACCTTTGTAGCTTCGTAATTGCATATAAAAGCACCTTTAAATGGCCTAAAAATGGCTATGACTTCCTGAGATCTTGTTCTATCAATCTCTTTATCCTTCTTTCTTAGTGCATTTATCCACAGCCCCCACACTCTGAGTGAAGCATTTTAGCCAGGCCGGGGACGATAAGGATTTCAATAAGAGTAAGTGTGGGTGGTAAGCACATGAACAAATGAATAGAGATGGGAAACTGCAGTTACTGATACTAAAAAATACAAGGCACAAAAAGGCTTTCCTCCATCCCTCCATTTTGATATTTCCCACATAGTTTGTAATCTAAGCAACCATTTTAGATGTGTTCTGTGGAAGGAACTCGTAGATATTTCAATTATTTTTTTCATAAACTAAAGGAAGTAAGTCAGTGATTATGAATCAGCCTAAAAGAGAGCTTTCTTTGTACACCAGCTTTGTCCTGTATACTTTTCTTGGTTTAGATGAAATATTTTAAAATTAAAATGAGAACCTTAGAATATGATATTTCAGTATAGGTAGTTCTTTTTGTTGCCTAGATATTATGGATGATGATTTTAATCAGACATTTAATATTCATCTCATCATTTGTTCCTTGAGTTGAATTTTCTGCCATCATATAATCCAGTTGTAGCTTGTACCTGACACCTCTGGTTTATAACCTCTCACAGAAATAATGCATTTTGAAAGGTAGGTCTTATACTTAATAAACTTATAAGAGAATGCCTATTTATTAACTTTTTGTATCATAAAGATTTAAAATTGATTTTAAGTAGTATCAAAATAAAGTGAAATGTAAGTTTTGTTTTTTGTTTGTTTTCATTTTATGAAGCCAATTAAACATTAAGCACTAAGAATGCTTTGTTTCATTTTTAAAATCTAGGATTAAAAAAGAGGAAGTGCTCATGCTGAAAGGATAGCATTAAAATATATGTAAGCAGTTCTCAAACTTCCGAGACCTCAGGGGATCAGTGTAGAATAGATGTTAAATTAAGTCTTTTACCATCTATTAGCTATTCAATTCTGTCTCATTATAAGATCGTTTCCTTTTTTTGTTGTTGATTCTTCTTTGTTTCCTTGTGTTTTGACTTCTTTTTTTTAAAAATTGGATTAAAAAAATCCAGACATCAGTATCAGGATATAAATGTCAAAATTTTGACACTGCTTTGTATTTCCTAAGACAGGAGTAAAAGTTTTTGTTCATTTTGTTTTTCTTCTTTTTCATGTTTTATTTTTTTAATTGAATATTTTTTAATATATTTTTAAAATTTGAGTACTTAGTTATATAGTATTTCACAGTCTGACAACATATAGCAAGTTGCCTTTGTGAAGTATCTGACAAATATGAATAAATTTATAATGTCTTTAATTAAAAAACAAATTGTATTTATTTTTAAATTTTTATTTTTTCTTCTCTTTTCCTTTCATATCCAGCTCTAATTCCATTTGCCAATACATTGAAATTATGTGCTTATAAGTTATATATCTCCCTTAATAAATTGAATTCTTTTCAGCACATGATTTCTAATTATCCTCACAATATCTAGTATATCTGACATATTATAGTTCACTAGACAACAAAATTTATCTAATATATGTCAATTTCTAAGACTTTGCACATTTTAAATGAAATGCACTTTATATCCTGATGCCCTCCAATAAAACATTCATTTTCTGTAGTCGACATTTCATTAGACTGATTTGGATTGTCTTCCTCTTTGCTTATTTTCATAAACATTTATTTTTTCTGTACTTTCAATTACATAAAATAAGTCATGCAATTTCAGTTTGGTTACTCTACTTATTGAAAATAGCTATCCTGATTTATTGAATGAAGTTAAGACAAAATCTTTTTTAAAAAATTGTGAAAGATTATTTAAGCAGAACTTGGCTTTCTGAATTAATTTATTAATAATCCATTTCCTTCTCCAATCCATCCCCTCCCCCGCAAAAAGACATTCTTGAATGTCTAATCATCTAACAAAACAGCTTAGACATACTTTCAGTTCATTTGAACCTTAAAATTCTAAGCTTTGTTTTATAAATTATATAAATGTCTAACCCAATGTATAGTATACTTAAAACTAATAAGAAATATTAAAACAAAAAATTCTAAGCTTCTGATGACTCCTAACTGATGTTACACTTGGCACATCTATTCTGTGAAATCAGAAAAAGGCCAACTTTGAGGTGTCATTTGAGTTCTTCTGAGTATCATCATAAAATATTAAGCAGCCTCTCTGTAGGGCTTTCCCACAGGCAGACATGCCAGGGCACCTTCTGATTCACTGGTAATAACGGTATCTGATTACGATCCTTGGATACACAGTGCAGATCGCTGCTAGCACTTGCCCTTTTTTATATTCATATCATTGCTATTCATTTTATTGTTACAGAATTCTGTGATGCCATATAATTAGCTACTATAACCACGTGCAGTGTTTAGAGGTAAGAAAGCACCATACAGGTAATGT
>NW_011888795.1:3107970-3109921 GCF_000151845.1 Pteropus vampyrus
ATTGAATTCTTTTCAGCACATGATTTCTAATTATCCTCACAATATCTAGTATATCTGACATATTATAGTTCACTAGACAACAAAATTTATCTAATATATGTCAATTTCTAAGACTTTGCACATTTTAAATGAAATGCACTTTATATCCTGATGCCCTCCAATAAAACATTCATTTTCTGTAGTCGACATTTCATTAGACTGATTTGGATTGTCTTCCTCTTTGCTTATTTTCATAAACATTTATTTTTTCTGTACTTTCAATTACATAAAATAAGTCATGCAATTTCAGTTTGGTTACTCTACTTATTAAAAATAGCTATCCTGATTTATTGAATGAAGTTAAGACAAAATCTTTTTTAAAAAATTGTGAAAGATTATTTAAGCAGAACTTGGCTTTCTGAATTAATTTATTAATAATCCATTTCCTTCTCCAATCCATCCCCTCCCCCGCAAAAAGACATTCTTGAATGTCTAATCATCTAACAAAACAGCTTAGACATACTTTCAGTTCATTTGAACCTTAAAATTCTAAGCTTTGTTTTATAAATTATATAAATGTCTAACCCAATGTATAGTATACTTAAAACTAATAAGAAATATTAAAACAAAAAATTCTAAGCTTCTGATGACTCCTAACTGATGTTACACTTGGCACATCTATTCTGTGAAATCAGAAAAAGGCCAACTTTGAGGTGTCATTTGAGTTCTTCTGAGTATCATCATAAAATATTAAGCAGCCTCTCTGTAGGGCTTTCCCACAGGCAGACATGCCAGGGCACCTTCTGATTCACTGGTAATAACGGTATCTGATTACGATCCTTGGATACACAGTGCAGATCGCTGCTAGCACTTGCCCTTTTTTATATTCATATCATTGCTATTCATTTTATTGTTACAGAATTCTGTGATGCCATATAATTAGCTACTATAACCACGTGCAGTGTTTAGAGGTAAGAAAGCACCATACAGGTAATGTCAACCCTATGGAAGGCAATAAAGTGTATAAAGGCACTAGCCCCATGCCTGAAACATCGTAAATGTCTTTTAGTTTTTCTTTTTTTTTTCGCCTCCCAGATTTTTACTCTTATTCCAATCTTCTTTCTATCGCACAATGTTGTCTCTTCCCATAGCGGTTTTACTGGGTAGTTTAGAAATAGTTTTATTTTTTTCACTTACCCAATTGGTCATTTTCAATTTGTGTTCTTTATGTACTTTATTGTTTTTATTCCTGCATTGCCCTGCACAAAGAAGGATAAATAGAAGAAATAAAGATTTTGTAAATCATTCTCATTATGATTACATCAGAGCCTTTTTTAACTTTCACATTTACTTTTATTCTTCTGGATTTTAGTGGATGATAGAACTTTATCATCAATAAATCATTGGTTTTATCTACAATACATTTAAGAATCTAAGAAAAGTAATTTTTAATAATCTTTGAATGTTGTTTAGGAGGGTGAGATCTATAAGCACTGCATTCCTGAGTCATGAAGTTAGTCAGAACTTATGAAAGATGAAATTTGTGTAGGGAAAATCAAATAATGAAATAGAACTCAAACAGTAATTGCTGCAAATCATATTAATATTTGCTTCTGAGGTACACTGCAGCTAGTATATTCTGTGTGTGTACAAGCATGTGCAAACATACACACTAACAAACAAATGTGTGAGTAAATGAGCAACCAAAAAAGTATCCAGATCCATGAAAAACCCACATAACAATATGCATTTAAGTCAGATTACAACCCTAGAATTAGCTCTGGAGAGAGGGTGACTGTATTTGTATTCAGACAATGTTACTAAGTATGCGCCATTTATTTTTCATTTATTCAGCCCATATTGAAAGCTTACCATGTACTAGTACATGTACGGTTACTTCACCTTTCTGAGTCCCACATACCTTAATGTTAACATAATCTAATAGGTATAGTAATGAGTTTTCTGATTCTTA
>NW_011888795.1:3109971-3138212 GCF_000151845.1 Pteropus vampyrus
ACTAGTACATGTACGGTTACTTCACCTTTCTGAGTCCCACATACCTTAATGTTAACATAATCTAATAGGTATAGTAATGAGTTTTCTGATTCTTAGACAGGGGCCTCTGCCCTGGACTCTACCTGGCCTTCTTCCATTTCTTCACTGAGCAAGGAGTCCCAGGGGCTAAGGGTTCATATTCACCTGGAACACTTGCTTCCTCATTCTATACCACATTCTGGGTATCAGGAGCCCTAGAATTCTCTACCTGACAGCACTGAGCCCCCTGCCAGGGGCTATGTAGGCCTATTCCTAAAGTCTGTACTTTCCAGGGCAAATTGCATTGCAGGGGATATAACCCTAGGCCTGAAAGTTCACCAAGGCTGTTTGCAGGAGGCGTGGATGGCACTTAGACATGTAGGCTCCTGTGTCCACATGAGTCCCTATCAAGCCCCCTGTTAGTGTTTGTTGGCTGGAGCCTGGGGTGAGAAGATAAGAGATCTGAACTGGGGGACAAGTTTCCTCAGTACTGCCCTTTTTGGCAAAATATTCTGGGGGGCCCAAGAAATTTAAGTTTGACCCTGGGTTTCTGGGTCATTAGGAAGGTATAATTTTCAAGTAGCAAAACTAAACATGTTTTATTAAATGGTTAGTTACCTTGATTTATAAATTTAAATATTAGACATATGGTATATGGGTCTCATGCACTGAGCCCTACAAATATTAGGAGTGGGTTTAAAAAATACCTACCTTAAAAAATCTATCTCATGGAATAAATAGGGTATACCTGTATCTGTATCTATATCTATATCTGTATCCATATATAGATATAAAAATTCCTAATATCCTAATATATGCAATTTATATTAGAAAACATCTACACAAGTTTAAGGTGTTATTGCTAAATAAATAGTAATAGAAGGAGCCCAGTGATAATGAGAAACTTGATAATTTACATACAACTCTTGTACATAGTGCTCAGGATATTTTAGAAACTTACTGCCACAGCCACAATGAAATTAATTAAGCATGACAAACCCTTTCATATCTCTGTCTTTGCACATGCTTCTGAAAAACCATTTGTTCTATTTCCTTCCCTGATCTATCTCTGTCTGTCTATCTTCTATTTTCTGTTGCTCTTCTATACAGATAAGGACATTATAAACCAGAGAATATAAATGACTTGCCCAAAATTACAGAGTTAGGAATAGAGTCAGGTTCTCCCGACAGTCTCTTTTCACTCTTTTAGCCTGTCTTGGGAATACATAGCTAACTGGACTTACAGTTTACCTCTGCAGATGGTGCTCTGAATGGCACACCTGGAACTTGGCAGTGGGTAACCTGTAGTGATTCAGTGATAAAGCTCTTATGAAGACTCTGTTTATGTGTGTGTATTTTTGTCCCCAGAGTTCTCACATATGTACTGGAAATCTTGGGAGAGAATTACCTGCTATACAGAGGAGCCAACATATTTGGGAACTCCTCAACATTTTTGCATCTTAATCAGCAAATAGACGTCTGTTTTATCCTTTCCTTCCATCACAATGAAGTTTTTTTCTTCTAGCCCAGACCAATCTCCTGTATTCTAAATTTCATCCCCTTCTACTTTCATAGGAAAATTACTTTACCTTTAACTCCAATCTCTGATGCCTGTAGTTTTCAATTCAACAGTCTTAAATCTTTCTTTTTTAAAAAAATTTTTCAAAATTAAAAAATTTCAATTATTGTTGATGTACAATATAATATTATTTTTAAGCATAGAACACAGTGTTTAGACATTTATATTACTTATAAAGTGATTATGCCAATAATACCTCCTTTTGAAATATTGTTTACTTCCATCTTTCTGGTTTCTCCTTGGTCTCTTTAATTAGCTCATCCTCTTTTATTCCATCTTTGGAGATTCTCAAGGCTCAGTCCTGAGTCCTAAACAGTGACAGTATACTCACATGGCTTTATTTTCAAAAGTCGACTACTGCCACAGTTATATCCTTAGTAAAATCTTTCATCTGAGCTTTAAACCTATATATCTAACTTCCACTTTGTGCCTCAAACTGAAAATATCCCAAACTGAATTTGAAGATTTACTCCCAAATCTGTTCCTCTCTTAATGTCCCTCTTCTCAGATAATGGCACCGATATCTCTCTTGTTTAAATCACAAACCTTAGACTCATCCTTAACATGTTAAGCTAGGTCTGACCACAGTGACTTATCTGGGTTCGAAGATGGGTGAGAATGTTCACTTTTAAGATTGCCTTTGGTTTACTTTCACACCAGCATATGAACAATGGGAAGGATATACACAAGAGCAAGGATACAGGTTGACATGGACAGCGCCCTGTTGCCTCCCTAATAGCTCACAGAGGTGTCTAAGCTCATGGTCAATATAGCTTACAAGATGAGAGGAGTCTTCATTAGGTCAGGGAAGTATAAACTCTAAATTTTCTCTTTCATGACATTCTGAGAAGTCTGTGTTAAGGTCTACTCTATTTTCTTACAAGAAAATTCTGGCTGTGCCATGAGTCTGTACTTCCAGTTACTATTTTTACTGCCCTCCTATGCATCTCCTTCTCTGCCCACATACAATTAATAACTAAATCAAGACAGTTCTACATCCCAAACTATGTTCTGTCTCCAGAACACTCTTAATGCCATTTCTTGATTGGTCTACTATTGCTACCGTTGTTATTTTCTAACTTATCTTCCTGCCTATCCTTCTGTCTATTCTTTCTCTTCCAGTCTCTACTGAGCTTTTAAAATATGAGTTAGATTGTATCATCTTCATGCTTAAAATTTTTCAATGTATTTCCATTACTCCTTGCAAACATTAACATTTTAAATAATAGGCATTTCTCTTACATGATAATTTTTATAATCCAAATTTTATAATTACATGCATTGGATTAATATAGTTGGGAAGCAATCCATATAAATTATATAGTTATGAATTATAAATGTTACATAATTAGAATTTATTTGAGTTGATTACTTGTTCTAGGTTAGTACTGGCAAAAGAGGGAATTATTGTTTGGGCAAACCAATTGCTTTCTTTGAGCAACTTTGTGTTTTTTTTTTTTATAGCTATGCATTTTGTTATTGCTGCAGGCAATAAAAAAGAAAACACTAATAATTGGTAAGAAAGGAAAGGCTATTATTCTTGAATGAAAGGTACATAAAATCAAAGACTAGATTTGTACAGTTCAAATCTTGAGGTTTGTACAGCTGTAAATTTGAAGTTTTACTCCCTTGGCATAGATAGGAAGGGATGGCCAAACTGTATATAGATGAAGCACTGTATCAGTGGTTAATTGATGGGTAAGTGCAATAAAAAATGTACCCTAAACTGCCCTTTCTATGTGTCCTGTATATCTTCTGTTTTTTTTTTTTTTTTTTTAATACAGTTTCCCAGATGACTCTTGATTTAACACTGCTTTTCCCAATGTGCTCTATAACTTTCTAAATGATTTGGACTGGGCCACATTCTGTACTTTTAGTCTCCCACTCCAATCACGTTTCCAATTATTTAAATTCACCAGTCTTTTATGTCCTTGAACCTTTTTTAAAAAAATCTCCTGTCCTTGTGTGGAATGTTATTATTTCCACTTCCCATTTTCTCTCACCTTCTTGCACCATCAAGCTAATTCTCTTTGTTCTTGAGGACTCATCTTTGTTGTTTTGTCCGAATGGAAGACATTGTCGACTACTGTCTTAGTCTATTTGGGCTGCCATAATAAAAATACCATAAACTTTTCGGCTTTATACACACACATTTATTTCTGTGAGGCTGAGAAATCCTATTCATGGCACCAATAGGTTTGGTGTTTGGTGAGGGCCTGATTCCTTATTGACAGCCATCTTCTAGTTGTAATCTCACGTAGTCGAAAGGGCTAGGGGTTTCTCTGGGGCCTCTTTTATAAGATCACTAATCTTATTCATGAGGGCAGGGCCTAAGCACCTTCCAAAGGCCCCACCTTTTAATACCATCACTTGGAGGTTAGGATTTCCACATGAATCTCCTTTGAGATTAAGTAAGGCCCATCCTTTATCCTATACTCCTTCCGGGACTCCATTCTTTTATCCAGGATTCTTTCGGAGCACTTATCGTATTTGAAATTAATTAATTTTACAATTATTAATTAAGTTCTGTCTTTTCCATTGCAAGGTTAACTTCACGAGGGCACTCACCATAAATGTCTTGTTCATCCTTATATAACGCTAAGCGCAGAGTATTGGTGGAAGGAAGGACTAGGATAAAGATGGGCAGAAAGGAGACAGGTGGACAGTAGTCTTAGGATATAGTTTTTGTCTTGCATCTTCCTTTGATGTGTATTTTCAGAACCTGTGTGGTTTTCGTTATCTCTGCCTTTTTAATGCTGAGGATTCACATAATAGATCACTGAGATAATTATTGCTTTATGTAGCAGACACTTAGTTGCTTTTTGGAGAAATATATTTATCAAGTTGTGCAACCATCTAGAGCTGTGCTGTCCAATCTGGTAGTCAGTAGCTGATGTGGCTTTTGAGCACTTGAAAGTGATTGTTCACACTGTTCACATTGAGATGTGTTGTAATTGTAAAATACACAGTGGATTTCGAGGACATAGCACGAACTAAAAGAATGTAAAAATCTCAATAATTGTTATGTTGATTACATATTTTTGGATATATTAGGTTAAATAAAATGTCATTAAAATAATTTCAGCCATTTATTTTCCTTTCTTAAATGTGACTGCCAGAAAAGTTCAAATTACCTAATATGGCTTGCCCGATGTTATCTTTAGATATCATTGGCCTAGATATAGAACACAGCATTCTTTCCCTTGCAACTAGATCCCAAGGAAGAGAGAAGTCATTCTGGTGGAATGAGGTAACTGCCTTCAACACTGTTGGCTGAGAAGTCTAAGAAGGTCTACTGTACTCCTTACGAGTCAATTAGGGGCTGATTTCCCCAGGGTATTTTTACTATCTTACTATCATAAATGGAATTACTGGAAAATAACACCATTTTTGAAATAACATCATCGCTACCTTCTCATCATGTTTTTATACTTTATTTTGTTATTAAATTTATTGGAGTGACCTTGGTTAATAAAATTACATAGGTTTCAAGTATACATTTCAGTAATACATCATATGTATATTTTGTTGTGTGTTCACCACCCAAAGTTAAATCTCCTTCTATCACCATGTATTTGACCCCCTTTACCTTATTTACCTATACCCCGTCCCTGCCTTTTCTTTCTGGTGACCACTAAACTGTTGTTTGTGTCTGTGAGTTTTTATTCATTTGTCTTATTCGTTTGTTGCTTTCAGTTTTATATCCCACATATGAGTGAAATCATATGATTCTCAACTTTTTCTGTCTGATTTATTTCGCTTAGCATGGTAATTATTTTTTTCTCTTGTGAATTTCTGCTCTGAAAGTGACCACCTCTGTTTCTTCTGCTAGATTCTGGAATGTGGTTTGGTATGTTTTCACTTAAATAAATGAAAGTTAATCTAAAGTTTCAGGCTTTGCTATAGCCTGAGAGTTTTCTCCATATAAGAGTAGATGTTTAAGTCAACCATAAATTAACTTGCAACCGATATTAAGTTCCAGAGCTCTGAATTCCAAGAAGATGCCAGTCCATTAAGCAAACAGATGAAATATGCTTTGCCCAAAGGTTTGTCTGCAGCACAGTCAATTGTAACTCTTAATAATGAGACAAGAAAGGGAAGCTTGGGCACCTGGAACTGAAACTATACATCGCCCACTTCATTATTAGTGGATATTATTTATTATTGCTGAAAGTTGGAACTGATTTGTTCTTACAGATTTCTGGCACAGCCTTTAATTTAAATCATGTTATTAATTTTTGGCTTTTTTCCTCCCCAAGCACTGAGGTATAAAAGGTTTCTGTTATATACCACTGTGGTGTTTGAATCTGTTCAAATCTGGGTATTTCATGGTAGCCAGTAACTAAAACATAATAAAATCATATATCAAAGGCCTTTAATTAACCACCATTATTGTTTTAAAATCATAGGGCAGGGCCTAAGCACCTTCCAAAGGCCCCAGGACAAAATATCTAAAAACGATAAAATATCTAAAAATGATCTCGACAATCCAACTCCTTGAATCTTACATGAGAAAACTGAGGAATGAAGTAAATTGCCCAATTGGTAGAGCAAGGGCTAGAATTTAAACTTTCTGATTCCTAGTCCATTGTTCTTTCTACTGACTTCTTGCTGAGAATATATGGGTGTCAATATGTAGTGACTAGAAATTAATACTGTTAAACTGGGCAAATAAGGCAGTATCCTTAGGTATATGAAATTTAATAAAAATCCATAATTATTATATGTGCGTGTGCACTTCTGAGTATGTGTGTGTGATGTGTATGTTATATGTGTGAAACGTGGCATTCTTGGAAGTAGGTACTTTGTAAATTTCATTACTTTGTTTAACATTTTCAAAAGAACTAAAGCTTTCTTTGTTTCCTCCATGTCCTTATCGTTCTTCCTTTTATCTTTGCAGATAGAGTATGTAAGCACATTTGTGACATTTTGCCTGTTATCCCCAGAATGTATGTTAATTTGCATTTATTAATATATTTAATAGTCATATACATGGGTATTTATTACATAGTTATATGAGGAAGGTAGGTATGAATTATTGAAGCTAGATAAGAAGTGTTTCTGATTATGTTGAATTGAAGGAAAGATTCAAAATAAAAATAGTAAAGAACAAATAAGTGTTATTTTTTCAAATCAGAATGTAAATTTATGCCAGTCAGAGAATGTTCTTAGCCATTTCTCTAAAAGGCACAAAATGAATCCCGGCACTATTACTTTTGGAATTTTTGAATTTAAGTTCACTAATATTATGTTTATCAGTAATCTGAGATTCACCTATTTAGTTTCCAATTGCAAATATATAGTTATGTTCATATCTTTGCTTGCTTGCTTGCTTTCTTTCTTTCTTTCTTTCTTTCTTTCTTTCTTTCTTTCTTTCTTTCTTTCATTTATTTATTTATAGGTGAGGCAACCCTTGGTTGAACTCACAGATTGCAAGGATCTTGTTAGCTTGCAATCCCTTACTTTTTACGCCTACAGCACCTGATCTTCCTAGGCAGTCTCCCATCCAAGTACTAACCAGGAGTGACCCTGCTTAGCTTCCAAGATCAGACGGGATCTTTGCATTTTTGGAAAAGTCATATTAATAGTTAGGTGAAAGGGTTTTGGTTGTATTTTGATGAATGTGTAATTTCAGAAAAGTTTTTTTTTCCTGTACTGGAGGTTTATTCCCTCACTTGTGAAATAAAGATGGGGAATTAGAATAGCTTTCACAACTGGGGGTTTGCAGTCCTTTAGGGAAAATGGTAACTGTTTTTGTGTATTATTTTCCTTAAAGCAATCAAATAAATTATTTAAAAAAATATTTTTCTTTAAGGTTTGAAATTTGAAAACACACAGCTAATGAGCTCCCTATTGTACTCCAGTCTTCTTGCACAGTGCCCGGTGCTAACAGGCTCTCAGTTGCTGAGTGAATGGCTGCTTGACACTTAGTAGGGATCAAATAGATATTCTCATGACTCAGCTCTTCAACGTGATTCTGATTTTGGTTCTTCTTGATTGCACAGGTCTAACCACAGTGATGGTTTTGAATATTATACAGTTTTAATGTGACTTCCATAATGTATCATTCATTAAAGACAGGAGGCGTAAGAAACATTGATGTTGAAATGATAAGACTTTGGCTATTATAATCTGAGCTATTACAAAAGGACTCTGCCTTCCACTTAAAAATAGGTGATTATTTTGCAGAGAAGAGAACAACAATAACAAATGTTAAAATGGGTAGTTGAGCTCAAACCAAAGAGGGGAATTTCTCATTTTCCAGAAATGAAGAAGGACTTTATAGAGGTGAACAGTAACTGATTTCACATACCTTAAGGGGAATTATTTGAACCAGACATGGATGGGCATCACTAAGTGGGCACTGGGTTTAACCCTCATATAGGCACAGGGCATGAGAAATTAGAGACCTAAATATGGGCCACTTCTTGGGTGAGATCCAATATAAAATTGTAAAATATTAACAGTATTTCCTTGGCAAGCAGAAATTCCAGTCTGAGAAGTTAAAACTTTTCTGCAGTTGGAGAAATCCACAGAGTATCACGAGAAGCCAATATAAACCCTTCCTGATGGTTTCAAAGTCCAAGACAGCACAAAACAACTCTTTCTGAAGAAAGTCTCAATAATAGAAACCATGTGAAGATAAAACACAACAAATTGAAGAATTCATAACCCTAAATTCTAGATACTAGATTAATCTGAAATAAATTTTAAAATAAGAATATTTTAAATGTTTAACGATTAAAAGAAGAAAAAATCATAAGACAGTAACAGGGTAGTTTGGAAAAGAGAGTAGATTTTTAAAAATCTAAGAATAATTAGTAGTTGCAATATTAGGAAAGAAAAATCTATGTTAAGTGTTCAAAAGTAAGCTATATATAGTAGAAAAGAAAATTATTAAATTGAAAATGAAAATAGAGAAATCACTTAGAATGCTTTTCTGAGAGGCTGAGAGATGGAAAACTTTGAATGAAAATTAGAGATACAGAAGACAGAAAGAGAAACCCTAATGTACTGTTCATAGGATTTCTAGAAAAGAGAGACAATGACAGATTATCTATAAAGAGACTGAGACAGAGACTTTGCACAACTGAAAAATTCATGTTACCTTATCCCATCAGGTTCTTAAAAAAACTTCCCACCTGGCATTGTTGTAGTAAAATCACATTACAGTGAAGACAAAATATCTTAAAAATGGCCAGAGAGAAAAGACAGATGAAGTACAAATGAAAGATAGGTAGACTAACTGGGGACTTGCCATAAGCAATACTGGTTGCTAGAAGATAATGAGATACTATTTTCAGACTGCTGAGGAAAAATGCCATCATTTGATACAGTATATCCATTTAAATATAAAAGGAGGAGAGACAGAGGGGCAAAGGAAAAGAGGGAGAGAGGGAGAGAGCGAAGAGAGAGGGAAAGAAATGTTAAGGAGAAGACTGAGAAATTTTACCATTTATGAACCCTCCTTATTGGTTTACAAAGCAGAGACAGATTACAGAGGGAGGAGGAGTTGAGAATGCAATGGTAAGCAAGAAGGATATTGGTATATCTCATAGATTAAGAACTGAAAAGATCCTATGACAAGTCTTTCATGGGTTTAAAAAAGCTAGAACAACTAGATAGTGACAGGAGTAGGAGAATTTCAGACTTTTAACATGCTTGTATTATTTGGTATGAGCTTAGTGATAACAGTTATACTTGGACTTTGCTAAATTACAAATTTATGTTAACTATTTAAGAGTAACTGCTAAAATAATACAAATATAACTGTAACTTCCAAATCAAGATAAGGAGAAAAATTGAAGGGAGAATAAAGGAAACAAAATCAATCCAATTGAAAGAATGTAAGGATAAATAAAGAAGCAAAGAAAGGCAAAATAAATAGAAAACATAAATTAAGATGATAGAAATAAAAACAATAAAATCAGAAATTACAATGAATGTAAAATGATTACCATTATGTTAGGGGACTTCCAGATCAGATTAAAATTCAAAATCCAAATACATATTAATATAATGTTGAATGAGATGATTGCTGAATGGTATGCACAGCCTGACACCTTTTAATGTTCAAATGTATAACACATGAAATATCACTATGTATTTTTGTGGATACCTATAGATGGAGTAAAGGAACAAAAATATGAACATGAAGGCTACATACCAAGTTTAGAAATATGGTTGGGTATAGTTAGAAAAGTAATGGAATGGATAAGGAGATGACTCTAATGTTTTAATTATATAAACAGATTTGGAAAATATTAGTATTTGTTAAATGTGGGTGGTGAATGCATGGATATTTGAGAAGCAATGGAGAATGGGAACTTGCTCAGTGGTTCTGGGGACAGACATTCTGGGCTCAAAGCTTCAAAACCCTTCCTGTTGTACAATGTTGGACCTTGGGCAGTTACTTCACTTTTATGTGCCTCAATCTCATCATCTATAAAATTGGAAAAATAAATAAAAACAAAAACAAAAAAATAAACTTTGTAGCCACTGTTAAGATTGAATGTGTAAATATAGTACATAGAAATCATTTAATAGTCCCAGGTTCATGGTAAGCACTTATTGAGAGCTATTTTTATCTATATATTTTTCACATGATTTAAATATTTCATGTTAAAAGAGAATTCAATTCAAATCAATGAAAGAAAATGAGCATGTAAAATTATAATAAATCTGCAAATTGTAAAAGGATAATTTTCACCAAAACTTAAATTAAAATCACTGATCAAAATTCTTATCTGTCACATCAAGAAGTTTTTAAAGCCTCAGTATCAAAGTTAAAAGAGAAAATCTCATGAACATTCTGTCTAATTAGGTTTCTCATTTATGGAAATAAAAATGATCCATATGCAAAACGGGTTTTGTGTGGATACATACTTGCAAAGAGCTTCGCATTTATTCTCAGTTTATCATTTAGAAACAAAACTGATTCTCAGATTAAAACTTTTTTTAGAACAAAGGGCAAGATTTTGAAATCTCAAATAGAAATTTTTTTTTCTATTTTTGAATCTGTTTCACATAGATACAATTTAATGTAGATTTTAATGTTTAGCTGTTTTTCTGAAAAAGAAAATTGAAGAGATAAAATTTTATTTGTTGACGAATTCTTCATCTGTGTATCTGTAACGGGCCCTCATCATCAGTCATAGTGGCAGTTCCTTGTACTTCTGTTTCAGTTGCTTTCAAGTCGTGTCCCTGAGAACCTCCCAAAGTAAATTTGGGGTATAGCATGCCATCCATATTTACATCACAAGTATTCCATCAACACTTGATAAATATTTCTACTTCACTTTTGTGTATTATATTATCAGGCATTAAGTTAATTGCATTATTATAGTTTGTATAGATTATATTTTTAAATAGAATTTTAACAGTCTTCATATACAGTGCTGAGAGATATAATCTATTAGAAATACTTTCTCCATTTTTAATTTTAACTCATTGAAAATAGCTTGTAGATATCCATTTCTACTTATGAGTCTTTTAGGCTTTTAGAATCCTAGATCTGTAGCCACTGAACTGTTCCAATACTATGATTTTGCAGATGAAAGCTGAAGCTCGGAGAGAAGAAACCAGTTCATTGAACAAATATGTGTTTGCTTCCTACCTTGTGTTAGTCGATGCTATGCTAAACATTAGGCATATTATGATAGATAAAACTAATATGGCTTCACTGTCATGGATGTTAAAATTTAGAGGAGGAAACAGACATTAAGCAAATAAAGGAAAATAGATATCTAGTTACAAATTGGCATAAGTGTTATGAAGGGGGAAAACAGTGTATTGATAGAGAATATGAAAAATGAATATGAAGCCAGATTTAGATTGAGGGGCTAAACAATGTCTATACGAAGTTATATTTAAGCTGAAGCTTGAATTTATCTTAGGGAGAAATCAATCCAGGCAGAGGGATATGCATGTGTAAAAATCCTTAGGTCTAAAGAGAAAAAAGGCATGTGTGCCTAGAGTTAGTGAGCCAGGAGAGAGTAAATTTAGATGATGATGGAATCGTAGACAAGAGCCAGATGGTGCAAAGCTCTCCAGGCCATGCTAAGGGTTTGACGTTTTATTGTAAATGAAAATGGGAAGCTATTAAAGGGTTTAAGCAGGGGAATGACATGATCCAATTTATATTGTAAAATATTATCTCCACTGTAGTGTGATTTGGAAGGGGAACAAGGTAAGGGTGTTAGTAAGGAGGCTGTTAATGGAATCTAGCCAGGAGCTGTTGGTGGCCTGGACAAAGGTGGTGGCAGTGGGGACGGAGAGGAGCAAATGCTTGAGATCAGACCCCAGATGTCTGGATCACTCTGACTCAAGCTTCCCACTGCACCACACTACCTGGCCTGAATTTGCCACTGAATTTAGGCTGATTGATGTGCTATTGGAGCTATAAACTGCTCTTTTGCAGAAACTATTATTATGTCTTCAACTCGCTCTGGTTGACTCTGCAAATTTTTCTTGGTAAATGCTATAAAAAAAGATGATAAACAAAGACCATATTTTACAACAATAGCATTTTACCTGCAAGCAATTTAGATTTGTGGTGTTCGAGGGAATTCCCCAGGCTTGCCAATCTGGATAAACAGATCTCAGAAATACAGGACAGTTTTAGGACAGATCTAACACTGTATAGCTCCTGTGATGTCAGGGCACTGTGTCATGCCTGTGCTCTCCCAAATAACATGTCCTGTTCATTTATTTCTGGTGCCAAATTATGTGTCTGTGAAAAAGAGGGCTATGACAGAAGATTTTTCTATGCCAAGTGAGGATGCTTTTATTACAGAAGATTTTTTGTATGCATAGTAGCGTCTACACTTTCCTCCACCCCTGTTTTTGTTTTGTTTTGTTTTGTTTTGTTTTGTTTTGTTTTGTTTTGTTTTGTATCAGGAGACCAAAAGCTATGTGTCCAACTCCAGTTTAATGTTTGTTGTTTATTCCTGGTCACATGCTTCATAGGTTTTTACCATTTTTGTGGGCTGATCACAGTTAAGAAAGAAGGGAGAGGTATCAGCATATTATTAGGCTTTGAGAGACAACTGTTGATTAGCAATGAGAAAGTGTGAAGAGCAGAGGGATCTGGTTCAACACCTGGTTCTGGCATTTATTAGCTTTGTCATTTAGAGCAAGTAACAACCTCAGTGAGTTTCAATTTCCTAATCTATAAAAAAGCCCAATGATAGGGCCTGACTTAAATTATTTCTGTGAAAATTTAGAGAGATAATCTACATAAAGTCATTGGTATGTGGTAAATGTTTAGCAGTTGTTATCTATGAATAAAACTCAGAAGAATTTGCCCATTGCTACTGCTCCTTAACCATGGTGCTTCCCATCTATGTTACTTCTGTCTGAAAGTTAAATCTTCATACAAGCATGGTTACTTCCTGGACATATAACACAATGTAATGTGTATTCTTAATTCCTTAGAACAGCCTTCAGAAGCAGGCTCTAGTCCTTCAAACAGTTTCGCAAGAGGCAAAGTAAAACTATGCACAAAGAAATGAAATACCTTTCTGGATACCATACAGGTAGTAGTTTGGGTCAAGGCCAGGATACCTCTGGGAGGTATGAAACGTTTCATTTTAAGGTGCACAGCACAGAAGGATCATAAAGAGCCCTGATTTCAGGGATTGGAGGATGTGATGCCACAAAATTTCCCCTCTCCCTGCTATTCTGCTGGACTATAGAATGAGCCGGACTGAGATCACTCTGAATGGCTTTTCTGGTTCTAAAATCTCAAGATTCTAGGATTATCTTCATGTTTGAAATACCTTGTGTTCTGATTCTCCACAGCTCATTCTTGAGTTGTCTGGAAGGCAGTGTTTATTTCAGGTCTACTTCTTTGGATGATAGTCTAAGAAAGACCAAGGAGTTGTGACTTGGTGAGATTGACCAGATCAATAGCCTCTTCACAAAAAGAAATCGCTAGAAAGGCAGAGAAGTTATTTGGCTTCCTGGGAAGGCTCACATTAAGCTTCCTTTACCATCATATCCCATGATACTCTACGCTTAAACGGGGCTTCCTTAGAAGCCTAATGATTGATTTGGATTTAGGGACAAAGAAGTCACATATTTTTCTCAAACTGAAGGGAGTCTATATATCCTGTCATCTACTAAGCACCGCCAAGTACCGTCGGGCCTCAGGCTGACATCTTCTCTCCACCCTCATAGCTATTGCCTACCCAAGGCCCTTACTATATGTGACAGCTCTCTTAAGTAGCTTCTGTGGCCATAGTACCACCCACTCTAATTCATTATTTCTATTCCCTAACTTGGCTTTCTAAAATACTGCCCTCATAATTTATCCCCAGACTTAAAATCCTTCAGTGCTTCTCCATTACCTGGTTCAGTGGTACCCAAGGTTTCTTCTATCTGAAGTGGATGGGGCAAGAAAAATTTTATCATGTGGAAAGAAACTATTTTAATTTTTGTTTAAGTTCAGTATTGGTTTCATTTAAACATTTCAACTTTGATTTATAATATACACATAATATATGGAGTAGCATATACATATAATTTATAAGTAATAAATATACATATACAGAGTCTGTAGATTTAAATTTTTTTGGATAGATTGTATAATTAAAAGACTTTGGAGTGGAATATGAAACTAAAAGTTACAAACAAACATGACAAACAAACAGAGACTCATGGACATGGATGGTGGATCAGTGGTTACCAGAAGGAAAGGGGGTAGGTAGAGGTAAAGGGGGTCAAATATTTGGTGACAGAAGGAAATTTAACTTTGGGTGGTGAACACACAATGCACTATACATATGATGTCTTATTGAATTTTACACTTGAAACCCATTTGATTTTATTGAACAATGTCACCCCAATAATTTTAATTAAAAAAAGAGTTTGGAGATCATTTGTTTAAAGTATAAAGTAAAATTGATTAGCTTTGCTTAATGCACTTTCAGTATCCTGGATCCATATTTCCCTTCTGCTGTCACCTCAAACCTCTATGTGCACCTTCTTATTTCCCCACACACTAACCACACGCATCTGCTTGCCCAGTCCCCCTGGGCTATTGCTTCCGTTGATGCTGTCCACAGCAAAAATCCCCCTGCCTATTCAAGATGAAGTCCAACGTATTGGTTCATCTTCAAAGCTGTTCTTAGTTGCCTCTTGTCCCAGAACACACCATCCCAGGTAAAATTTGCATCCCACTCTGTGATTCCAAGATATTTTGTTTCTTTTTTTTCCTCTATGACAGCACTTTTCCTGTTCCGTGCTATAATGATTTGTTGTATATGTGTCTCCCTGACGAGGCCATGGGTGCCTTCAAGGCAGGAATTGCATCTTACTCCGCACCTAGTGCAAGGGTGCCTTCAAGGCAGGAATTGCATCTTACTCCGTACCTAGTGCATGTCAGAAGTCCGTAAATGGTGTTTGAGTTATTTTAAATTTTCATGAGCACCTTATAGAGAAGAATCTGAGAGGGAGGGGACTAACTGTATGAGGAATAAAATTGGCTCAGTACAAAAATCCTGTTTTTATCGGCATTTCATATCCTAGATTAATTGCCTTGCTCTGCTTCGCCAGTCTTCCTCAGCTCAGACTGACTGCTTTGGGGAAGAGGATAATCTGGAAAAGCGTGTTCTTTCTTCCATTTAGCTTTGAGGCAGCATGAAGGTTAAGGATTGCCCATCTGAAGGTCACTTGATTCCCGGAGAAGTGGGAGACAACTCGGGGCTTTGGAGACTGCAGTTTATGGAGGATGCCGCTGTGCTTGTCAGACTGTTCAGTGTGGAGCGGCTGAGACCGAAAATAGAAAGAAACACGTTGAAGGCCAGAGGCGTTATATTAA
Source organism: Pteropus vampyrus (assembly GCF_000151845.1). Classification (NCBI taxonomy): domain Eukaryota; kingdom Metazoa; phylum Chordata; class Mammalia; order Chiroptera; family Pteropodidae; genus Pteropus; species Pteropus vampyrus. The sequence continues at coordinate 3,125,391 of NW_011888795.1, forward strand.
GATGCTGTAAACATCTTTCTTACAAGTGAAGAGCTCCTCTGAAAGTCACAGGTGACAATGAAAAATAGTGGATATAACTTATCTCCTTTTTTCTTTCAACATATGAACACTTGTCACCTACCCTGAGCCTGGCACTGTGTTAGTCCTGTGATGGAGTGATGAATAATTTAAGGTCCCTGCCCTTGAGGAGCTCATAGTTCAGCAACAGAGGCAGCCTAGGCAAGCAGCTGTAACAGTGTGGGGAGTCCCCTCCAAACCTGTGCACAGAAAGCTCTGCAGAAAGAGTGATTAATTTTCCCTCAGGGTGTCAGGGAAGGCCCTGTGGAAGAGGTTGGGCCCAGAAGACTGAGGAATAATTCTGCACAGACAAGGAAGGCGGGGCTTGTGCGTTTCAGGCAGAGGCAACTACATCAGCAAATGTCTAGAGCAGCATTGGCTAACTTTCTCTGTAAAGGGCCTATTAGTGAATATTTTAGGCTTCGCAGGCTGTAGGGTCTCTGTTGTTGTAGCACGAAGGTAGCCAATGTGTGAATGAATGAACATAGCTGTGTTCCAATAAAACTTTATTTACAAAATTGGCAGGGCTTGTAGTTTGCCAACTCCTGGTCTGGAAGAAGGATCTTCAGAGAGCCTCCTATCTGATGGTCCCCAGTCATTTCAAGTATTAGGATTACTTTGTACTTGCTGTTACCTGCACCTAGAATGCTCTTATTTTAGATATCCCTGGTGGTTTGCTCCCTTTCTTCATTCAGGTGTCTGGGATGTCATCTTCTAGCTACTCTGCCAACATAGCATATGCATCTTCTGTGTACTCTATCTTTTTTCATTGCTTTAGTTTTCATTATAGCATTTATACTAAAACTGTGTTATATATTAACTGTTTAGCATTTTCCTTTCTGTCTTTCATAATAGAATGTAAACCTTATGTCTTGTTCTTTAATGTGTGTGTGTTGGAACCAGTTATGCTTGTCTCCTCCCAGCTCTAACTCTGCATTCAGTGATGCCAAAGTACTAGTTTTAAATCAGCCATGGTGGGAGTGTTTATACAGTGGAAATGCATACCATGGAAATCAGGTTTTGAACATTCTTTCTTTCTTTTTTCTTTGAGAACTGGTTTACTAGCACACTGCTAGTTATCTCCTGTGCCTGAGGAATAAACTCCACAAAGCCTAGTGCTCAATAAATATCTATTTTTTGAATGAAATATGGTATTAGAGTCTGTCGATTGAGAAAATAAATATGCTTGTATAGATAGAGTTCTTTTGCAATTATTAGCACTTCACAGAGATTTCCATGGCTCTCAGGTAGATAACTCCTGATGGCATCTGTCACCTTTATTAAATGGATGGGAGTACTGAGGACTCAGACGGGATGTGACTCTCTTTATCCCACAAAGCTGATTCTGCCAGGCCATGGTGACATATCTCTGGTCTTATGAGTTCTGTTTCTTAAAGTGCTCCTTTGAGTATGTCTACTGCAGTCTACTGAGTGAATGAGGGGCTTCAGGCATACGTCTCTTTTCCTAAAAACATGTATTTTTGATGAATTCTTACAGCTCAATGTGGTTGTAATTTTTGCAGTGTGTTCAAAAGCCCAGAAAAGTTCTCTTCTCTTTCAAATGTCTTACTATATCCCATTGCTGATTTTTCTGGAGCTTTGATTTATGGTATGTAAATGTGCTCTAGTATATGCCCTTTAGCTGTGATTGATCAGAAGTGTATCTGTTTATGAACAATTTCCAACCCTAATAGTCTAGTTTTGAGATCTTCAGCAGTTGAGGCCTCAGAAGCACTTGACAAGAATCACATTGAATAGCCTCTGCAATCTCAGTTCCTTTAAGTGGGCAACATTAAATCTGAATACTGAGGACCCATTTGTAACCCCACAGAGACTGATTTAAAAAACCCCATCAAATTACTCCACAATCCATGTTTAACAGCTCCAAAGGATTTTGCATTTTCAGGATGCCTGATTAACAATCTTTTCAATTCTCTCTTTTATACACAAACTAAGAAACAGAAACGTGAACTTGTATTTAATGGGCTCTCTGGCTTATCCCAAAGCTTTCCAGGACCTCAGGAGAGGCCATTGCAATTGTCATGCAGAATGCCTTAGCTTTTGGAAACATCCATGTCCTTCACAGCTGTTCTGACTTATAGTTTTTCAGCTTCTACCTGTTCGAATCTGTCAAGTGATAGAAAATCCACTCTTTCCTTAGACAGCCTGTTCTCCCTTTGAATACAATTTACAGGAAGTTCTTCTCTACCTACCTCCTTATAATTTTCACATATTGGCCCTACTTCTATCCCTATGGAGCCATTCAGAACAAATTGACTTCTTACTTCTGCCTGCTCTCAAGAAAGTAAGGACATCTCTCATGCCCCCTGAGTCCTCCCTTCTTTGGGCTATACATCCACTGTTCATTCAGCCATTTTTTATATGACATCCTTTGTACCCTCTTTACTTGGCTCTCTTTCCTCTGGAAATGTTCGGTTTTGACAGTGCCCTTCTTAAAGCGACTGAACAGTGATGGAGGGTCACTAGGACTGTAGACTCTTAAGCTAGACTTGCCTCTTCATTTACTAGTTCTGTAATCTTGGGCAAGTGATAACGCTTCTCTGAGTCTCAATAATCTCATTTGAAAAATGAAAAAAGTATCTTGCACATGTAATTGCTTACTAAATAAAACTGTAGTAAAATCAGAGGAGTGCCCAGTACAAAGTAATTGGGTTCAAAATATGACCATTATTATAATTACTTCGATTCTCTCGATATAGCTTCCATCACAAAGTTTGGATCACTGATATATTTTTCATTTTAAATTTGAGTTTACATGGGGGCATTTTCCCTACATTTGGGTGCAGTATTATATATATATATATATATATATATATTTCTTGCACAGTTTTCTATAATCCCTTTTCTTTATCACCCCCACGCTCCAGTAACTCATACAGAACAAGGTGCTCCTCTCTCTCTTTGTCCTCTCTTCTCTTCCTTCTTGTCCCCCAACCCCCAGCTTGCATGAGATACTGGCTGTGTCTTGACACTCACTTTGGGCCTTAGTGTTTATTTAATTTTACTTTTTAAAAATCTTTGATATCAAAGAAGGAAGGAAGTATTTTGATGTACCCAGGTAGCTGCCACAAAGCACTACACTTTAAGCCAGTAGGAATGTCTGGATAGCTGCATCAGGTCTCAGCTTTTTAAAGTGGCTTTGAATTCAACCATTATGTTGAAAAAGGGCAGCAGTGCTAAACATGAGTTCTTATTCTTTACCTTCTTTCTCATCTATCCTCTTTAAGGATAACATTTTTTACTTGCTTTTGTGACTGTAATTATTATTTTTAATAAATTTTTAAATTTTCAGATGGTTTTATATTTACAGAAAAGTTAGGATAGTACACAGAATTCCTCTGTACCCTACACCGTTTTCATTTTCCATATTACCATCTTACATTGGTTTGGTATATTTATGTAAAGTAATGAATTTTTATCAATACAATATGGTTAAGTAAAGTCCATACTTCATTCAGATCACTTCAGGTTTTACTCAATTTTTTGATTAGTTCTAGGGTTCCATCCAGAATACCACATTATATTTCATTGTCATGTCTCCTTAGTCTCCTTTGGCTGTGACCGGTTCTCAGACTTTTCTTATTTTAGATAACCTTGACAGTTTTGAGGGGTACTAGTCAGCTATTTTGTAGAATACCATTCAGTAGGAATTTGATGTTAAACTAGGGTTATGAGTTTTAAGGAGGAAGATTACAGAAGTAAAGTGCCTTTCTCATCGCATCATGTTAAGGGTGCACATTATCAACACGATTTATGACTGTTGATGTTACCCTTGATCACCTGACTGGGGAAGTATTTTATTTGTCAGGTTTCTCCACTGTAAAATTCCACCCCCGCCCCCTTTTCACATTGTATTCTTAGGAAGAAAATCACTACCTACAACCAATGGAAGTTTATTTCTTCACCTAACTGTCAGAGAAAGGTATTTATAATGGCTGTTGTCTTTTCTCCATCAGTTTTTCGAGGGCCCAGGATTCTTTGTTGACATTCCCTAGGGCTCTGTCATCTTAATCCAGCCAGTGCTAAGGAAAAGAGAATGTGGAGGAGAATGTTTGCTTTTAAAAGCCTTGGCCTGAAAATGGCACACATAACTTTCACTTACATTCCATATGACAGTCATTTATCTGCCAAACCTAACTGCAAGGGAGGCTAGGACATATGGTCTAGCTGGGTGCCTAGAAAAAGGAGGAAATGAATTTGGGAGAAAAGCTAGTAGTATTTGCTACACTTCTTCAGAATATAAAAGGTAATAAATCACCCCCCTCCCCATCTAATAGTATAGCCATCAATTCATAATAAAAGAAAAAAATAGTGGAAAAATGTTATCTTAGAATCAAGGAGAATCATATAAATTGAAATAAAATTAGCTTAATGAAAAACTTATTTCATTGACCCTATTTTTCTTGTTTTACTGTTGACCTGTGAATATTTGTTGAGAACAGGCACTTATCTGCAGGCCAGCGTTTGAGACCTCTGTGATATATTATGCCTGTCCCAATCTCTGTATCTTTCCCATAGTCTACTATGCTGATTTTTGCCTCCATTTATTGTTTTTATGTCTGCAATGCCCTTCCCCATTTTTTCATTTTGTTTTGTTTTTACTTATGAAAATTCTCACTCTTCAGGTGACAGATGAGGTGCTTTCATCCAACCTTGACACAGAATTAGTCTCTTGCTCCTTGGTGCCATCATGTCATTCTACTTCTGTCCATCATTTAACAGCTACCCCACACTAGTATTATATATAAATATGTTTCATGCATTACACTGGGTGCTCCCTGAGGACAGCCAGGTTTTGTTAACCTATTAGATCCCTATACATTGTCTGACAAATAAGAAGTGTGTTTGCTAAATGTACACAGGATATAGATGTGCCAAAAAGTAGTCTCGTTTTTTATCCCTCTTTTTACAAAAAATACAACAAAACATGCCCCCTCCCCCAATTATAAAAGTGATCCTCAATCATGATCACCAAGCTTTCATAGAAAAGGTGATCTTGAGCCGAGCCTGGAAAGGTTGGTAGGGTTTAATAAATGGTAACAAGGGTACAGGTTTGTTAGGCAGGCGATACTGCTTTCTCTGACACATCGTAGGTTCAGGACATTTGTTTAATAGATGGTCAGGTTTCCTTTGAAGCATCTATAGTGCAAGACATTCACTTTCATAGATTGTCACATAATTAAAACTCAGACTCGGAGCTGGTTCTGGCACTGCTCTTGGGCAGTCGGGGATAGTATGAAAGCTTGATGCTCATTATCTTGAACAGGAGTTACCAACCTGAATTCCCAGGGCCCCAATGAGAAGGAGTGTGGGAGAGCTTCACCATAGCAAAAGAAGTGTTTAATTAAAGCTACAAAAGAGGAGCATGAAAAAACAAACAATCATTTGCAGGCATTAATGACTCAGCTGCCATGCATCTCATTACCAGCCAAAACAGGACTTCTTAAAGTGACCTTATCAAGCTGATTAGAAAGAAAATATGAATTATAAGAGAGTTGTCCCTTTTCTTCTATCTTTTTCTGTCTTCTACTCTTAACCTGCTATTTAATTTAGTGACTTTGTAAGCTCGATTAATGTTCTATTAAAACAAATCAGGAGACATAGAGTCTATTCACAGAATGATTTTACCTCACTTAACACAGTTTCCTCCATTTTCATGGTTGAAAAGTTAGACCTTAATTAGGATTTATATTCTAATGGGTTTTTTCAATTCATACTATCACATATATTTATTCATTTGAAAGTCTCAGTGATTATAGTTAGCATAGAAATTATTTTCCCATTATACAGATATGAAAACTGAGCCTCAGATGTTAAATGACTTGCCCAGGACCACACAGGAATTGTGGTTCAAAGCTGGGTCTTCTGACCAAATATCAAGACCTGAGTATGCCTCAGAGAACCTGCTTGTCAATCAGTTAGCCTCATGGCAGAAGCACATATGTTATTCAACAGGACCTGCCAGTCAATCAGTTAGCCTCATGGCAGAAGCACACATGTTATTACCCCTGATCATAAAAGTGATCCTCATTTTTAATGTGATCTTGAACTGAGCCTGAAAAAGTTGATAAGGTTTGATAAATGGTAATAAGGATACAAGATATCTTATTGTAGTAAGGTTAGCTAGCTATGTGCTTGTCCAACATATCCCTAGTATGTCAGGTTGGGTGGGCCCATGGAGGCAATACACTGAAGAGGAATCCATTCCTTGATGTCTGCTACCACTCAGGGCAGAGGATCTGATGTACTCAAGAGTCAATGGAAATTCATTGCCAGTGCCCCAGAAGCTTTCCTCATGCACTCTCAGGGACCTAAAGTTCACATAGCTTAACTTGTAGATATTATTGATATGAAAAGTGAGGCCTACAAATTAAACACATAAAAATAACATATAGTTAATCAGATTGCCTAATTTTTAGTTCAGTTCTTTTTTCATAATCCTTGTTCCTCATTTCCCAATTTTCTTGGCATCTTTTCTTCTTTTTAAGATTGCTTAGAGGAAGACATGGTTATAGAGTCATTGCCTCATGTTACTGAAAATGTGTGATCAAGTCATATGTGCAAAAGGTTAACCATAGACATATGTTATAGGGAGCAGGTCTATTCCCAAACAGTTAAATGCATTGAATCCTTAACTAAAATTCTTATTTAGACCTAAATGTAAATAAGTGTGTCCAGTTTAACTCAGTACCTAGCATATTGCCTAACAAAGAAAGAGATTCAGAGTGAATATTGGTTTGTAGTCAAGATGACAAAAATGGGTGAAGGAATAAAATTGTCAGTTAAAATTCAGAAGTTGTGTCATTTTGAGGGTGACATGTTGCTACTTCGGCAATCACGTGATTTTCATCTTTGCCTCAATTTTCATTATGAGAAGAATTTTCCTCTTTATCCTCATTCTTTTGAAATGTTTAGGGCTAGAATGGTCTAATTTTTACTTAACACTGAAGTAGAGATAAAATTGAGACGTCGTAGAAAATGAATTGTTGCTAGCATCCAGCACCACAATGAGAAAGCTTTACATATTTGTGTTAGCTGATATACAAAAAACCGAATGTAATATACAAAGTTCAGTGTGATGGTATTAGTGTGTAGGGAGTTTTTAAAAGCTGAGGACTACTTCGGGATTGAATAATTAGAGAAATAGATATGAATTGATTTATTTTTATACTGGAAAAAATGAGTTTGTATTACTAGGGCTCTCTGGTGAGGTATTTCCTGGAGGTGAAATGTTTCCACACACTTTTAGTGACATCTCATGGACATAGGTTTTGCTTCTTCCTATGGTTCTCATCTAAGCCATTCTTTCTGACCAAACTTGACCAGAATTTAAAACCCAGGAGTTTCTGATGGGTAGCCGACATTTACCAGAAATAGAAGTCTTCCAGGAACTGATTATGACTGCTGGAAGCTTAAGAATTACAATGGCAGTTTGTTCTAAACAGTGATTCTGGAATGGAACCATAAACTTGCAGCGAGACACTAGATGCATGAGAGAGAGAAATAATTTACTTTTTAGTATGCCTTTGTATTTTTCTAATCATAATTAGCTTTTATTTATGTTTACATTTGGTTTATTACTGCACAGTATTGTGGTTCTGCCTCTAGAAAGAAAAAAAAAGTGAAGATAGGTTACTGAAATTCCCCCTTTACAAATACTTATTTTAATATTTAAGCCATTGGTCTTTTCGCGTTTACTTGGAGAATGTTTCTGATGATTTGCAAGTGTGCATTTTTATAAACAAGATTTGGATAATTATTTCATTTTGTTTTGCAGAACCCCAGCTGAAAGGAATTGTGACAAGGTTATTCAGCCAGCAGGGATATTTCCTGCAGATGCACCCAGATGGTACCATTGACGGGACCAAGGACGAAAACAGTGACTACAGTAAGGAACATTAGCTCCTTGAAATCCAGTTACGGTCAGATATATGGCCTAGTGCATTGTAGGCTTAAAACATGGCTAGGCTGCCTTATGAACTACTTAACTACAAGGTAGCTGGTGCCTTTTCCTTTGTTTTTCCTGTTTTGATTCCCTATAGCAAAGTGACAGTAAGGGAGAAAGGTTATATGCTAGATGAGAAGATAGGAAGCTTGAAGAGGTTCCAGAAAGTCACAGGACAAGAATATCCTTCCATTCCAGTGTTTGTAGTCAGGATGATAAAAAAGTATTTGTAGGAACAAGGCAGACCTTCCAGCACAAGATAGGGGTTTTCATCCTAGAACTAAATAGTAAAACATTAAAATAATTCTCAAGACATCATTTCTGGCAAACTAAAATTACTTCTGAAAGTTAACATTGAATACATGCATATGTATACTACATGTTATTTTATTTTGATTGAGGAAGAAATTGTTGATTTAAAAGGAGAAATATTTTAAAATAGTATGATGTTGCTTTGTGGTGTATATATAATAATAACAGGATAATAAAGATTAGTAGACCTGAAATTTTATTTATAATTTTTAATATAAAATGTCAAATATTAAGATATTATTTATAATATTCCTGGAAGTACTTTTTAACTATAGAATTTATAAGCTAATAACCCAAGAAAATCATCAAGGTATGACAGTATATTGACATTTCAGAAAAATTTTAAATATCAACCTCCGTACTAAGAATTATTACTCTCAACATATCTTTCATTTTCTGATTAATGATGTACAGAAACTGAGGAAAATTTGTTATTCCAAAATTATGCAGTGCCATATTTTTCCAAAATATGTCTGAATTCATTGCCATATCTTTAGTGTCATGCGCATAGTAAATCCTCATTAAATATATGTCCAATTGAGTTGTCTTCTGATGGATATGATTTTGCGATCAGATTGACAGTATATCAAATGGTAGATTGCATAAGACAGGCTAAGAAGCCTGATAGTTTATGGTGAAATATCTTTTCAATTGAAAATGAAGATTTGAAGAAAGATCTATAATCCCTAAAGTATAAAAATGCTCTAGCCCAACCCCTCTAAATTATTCTTTGTTCCTTAATATTACTCATTGCAAAATATGAATTACAATAAAGAAAAGATAACATTATAAAGAATGTCATTCTAGTTTCTTGCAAAGTAGTTGATTAGCTTATTGTGGTTTGCATTGTTGATTTGTTTTAGTGGGAATGCATTCTTTAAATGATTCACATTTTCTGAGTACAGAAGAATAAGGATGTTTTCTCTCCATGCAGGATTTCCATCTAGTGCATCTGTATATGAATGTGGATTTAGTAAAGCTACAAACAAGTGTAGAATGGAAAGAATCAGGGAGATTGCTTAGCTGTGTCACCCTTACTATCTATGAGATATCCTTTGTTCTCAGTTTATTTTTCTATAAAATGAGGTGGCTGGAGATAATATTAATATTCTCTATTAGCGCCACCCACCTCACTTTAAAGGAAAAAGATTGAAAAAGTATGAATTGATGTAGCTAGTCAATTCCCAAGTAAGCCAAATAGCTGTAATCAACTCCACAGGATGCAACTATAACCCAGACAGATACATGACATTTATCATGGGCAGTGGTAGAACAGCAGCGATGAAAGTGTGTGGTCAGCTAACGCAAATCCTTCCTTTACTGTTTCTAGAAAAATAATTGAAAGTGCTTTCTCTGCTGATGCCGGATCAATGACTAGTGCGAATCTACACCCACATATCATCCATACATTATATGTATATACTTATATATGTATAACAAAACACATATTTACATGCATAGTGTCATTATGCATGACACACACACATCAAGGGTGATGCATTTTGTCAAATACTTTTAGAAACTTTGAATTTACAAGTTTAAAATATCTTATGTTTTTATTAAAATATGCTACTGTACATAATTTTTGATATTTTGCTATTAAAAGTAGTTTAGATGTGCAGAATAATGACAAATCCATCTGGATATTTAACCCCTGGCTTAAAATTCAGTCAAAGATATCAGTACATTTATACTTTCTGTGTGCCCTGATAAGAGTCCTGCATTTCTTCATTACCAGACATAATAACTGTCCTGAATGTGTCATTTTTATTTCCATGCAGTTTAAAAATACATTTTTTCACATATGTATACTTAAATCATTCATAATATCCTTTTGCATGTTTTTAAATGTTTTATAAGTGAGAGCATTACTATATATACATTTTTTTGTCCTTTTCTCAATGTTATGATTGTGAGATGCATATATGGTTATATAGTTCCTTTACATTATTCATTTTCATTTTTATACAGTATCCCATTGCATGAAAATACCCAAATATATTTATTCATTCTCTTTTTGGTGGATAATTATCATTTCCATTTTAAGGCAGTTAAAAACAGTACTTCCAAGATATTTCTGATAGAGCATCCTTTGTAAAATTACACATCCCACCTCAGCCTTCCTTATTCTGATACCCCATTTTTTTTCCTATTTATATCTTCTATGACCACCTGACATATATATTGTTGCTGTTTATTTGTTTATTTTTGATTTTCCTCCCAAGAGAATTTAAGTTCTATGAATGAAGAGATTTTGTTTTGATCTTTGATGTATCTTTAGAACCTAGAATGAGTTCTAACAGATAGTAAGTACTCAACAAAAAAGGAACAAATGAATGTCTCCTTGTGCATATGTGGACAAGTTTCTCTAGATCATTGGTTAAATACTCTATCCACCCAAATATTTTTTTAACTTTTTATTTTGAAATAATTTTAGACTTTAGAAAAATTACACAGTATCACAGGGCATTCCTCTGCACTCTACACCCAGCTTCCCCTAATGGTACCATTTTATGTAACAAAAGTCCAAAGATCTAAACCAGGAAATTAATACTGGTACTATAGTATTAACTGAGCTATATAGACTTTATTCAGATTTCATCAGTGTTTTGATTAATGTACTTTCTTCTGATCCCCCCTCCCAATATTTTTATTGAAAAATTTGCAGGTGTAAACAAATATTTTTAATTAATATATTTTCTGTGTGGGGTTTTAAAGCATTAGAAAAGGATTTAAGTTCTACTCATTTTTAATAGAAAATTATAAACTTCTAAGATGTAAAAATGCCTTTTCTTTCTTTTGTGTGGGCAGGAGTAAAAGCATTTAATTGTTTTAAAAAAATCTTGTTACTATGAGCATCTGTCAGAATTGTGTTGTTTGGTTCACTAGGCATTATTAGGTCCAACCAACCTTACCATAGTATCTTGCAGAGAATAGATAAAGACACCTGTTCTTTTGTTCATGAAGAAAAGACTAATTACATGTAATTGAGTACAAAAGCAAATGGGTTTGTCAGCAGTAACAGATAAGAATCTCTGCAAATGTAATGATAACAAAAGATACAAAACTGTGTTGGAACACTGGCACACACAAAAAAAGCAACAATTGCAGTTTGGAGAGTATTAATAGGAATATTTTACATAAAATTAGAAAGGTAATTATTCTGCTCCACTAGGAGAAGATGCATTTGAAGTGGTCAAACGTGCTGGGTTGAAACAATTAAGATACTATAACGAAAAGCATTGTTCTCTTTCTTCCGAACAAAAAAAAAATATTAAAGCCATTAGATGTGGAATGAACTGCCTGATAAATTAGTATAAGAGTAATACTGGGGATATTCAAGCAGATGCTATAGGGGTGTTTTTCAAGAAAACCCTTTTGCTATAGGAGGAGAAGGCAGTGTGAGTTGGGATAGTCTCAGAACTCAGTGACTTTTAAGGTCTCCTTCAGTTCTCAGATTATTTTAAAAATTATTTTGAATAGATAAGATAAGTAAGTATATGGTATAAAATTGTAAAGGCACAAAAGAATATACAATTGAGAAAGAACAAAACAGTCCCTGAGAGCCAGTAGCTGGGGTGGCACTCCCAAGAGGCTTAGGTGTGCTTCTGCTGAATAGAAGCAATTTCATAGAACACCAAATCAGACAGGGCTGCTGTGAACATGATGGATCAAGACAAAAACAAGACCACTCTGCAATCATGTCTGAACATAGACAGAACAAGAACAAGAACAAGTACATTGTCCAAACTACAAAATGATCAAGTATTTCTCTATCTGGCTTGTATGCATGGCTGCTGCTTCTTCACCAAACACATCTTAAACTCGCTCTATTCTTCTTGCTTTGTGGATAAGAATTATTAAGATTCCTATTCATAGAGTTATACCAGTTCCTTTGAGCATCCAGTAGGAGTAAATCTACATTTCTTGGTATCTCCCTAAAAATCACATAACACTGACCAAGTCCTTTAAGTCCTTTCTTACAACTTCTTATTAAGACATCCCTATTCTGTCATGTTTTGTGTTTTTCTTCCTTGCTTCGAATTATTAAACCCAACTTTGTCCAACTGAGGTTGTGTTTCTATAGCGAGAGGACAGTGACATAGACAAAAGCAATTTTCTATCCCTTTCCTCTCTGCCACCTGGTCACATTTCTTTGTATTCTTCCAGATGTAGCCTATATGTATATCAACATATACAATACTATTTATCTCTATCTTTATCTATATCTATATCATCTATATCTATATCTATGTCTATCTATATATCATCTATATAATATATATCTTGTTTAACACTTTTTTAAATTTAAAATGTTACATCAATAAGATTTTTTCATATTAGTCATATTTAAAGGGGATAAAATTTAATGTAATTTCCTATTAAATGACATTTCAGTTTTTTCTAATGTTTTCCTAATGCAGATAATGCTATAAAGATTTGTACATAAGTCATTTTGCATGTGTGCAAGTGCATTTATAGAATGT
>NW_011888795.1:3140081-3160346 GCF_000151845.1 Pteropus vampyrus
AGATTGTGCACCTTTGAGTTAGTTATTTAATCTCTTCACATGTTAATTTCCTTATTTACTAAGGGAGAATAATCAGTACTTAGATCATAGGGTTGTTGGTTAGAATAAATGGGTTGATTCATGAACAGTGCTTAAAATAATGCATAAAACACAGTTTAATGTTATTTGTCGTCATTGTTGTTGTCGTTGTTAGTCTCATCAGGAGGGGTCAGAGTCCTTGTTTGCAAGGAGCTCATAGACAGTGGCCATTTTAACAGAAATAGAATTCTTATTGGTGGCAGATGTTACATGAAAGACTTTAAAGATCCTTGAGCTGGGTGTATTGAAGAGTACTCTAAGTTAGTGGTTCATAAAGTATGCAGTCCTTGGATCACTAACATCAACATCATCTGGGAACTTGTTAGAAATACACATTCTTGAGCCTTATCATAGATTTGCTGAATCATGGAATCTCTGGGCTAAGGCTCAGCAATCTGTTTTGACAAGTCTTAATACACTGCAGGAGGTATATGACTGGTAACTCTTCTCTATACCAAGGATTTGGAGTGTTCACATTTGCTAATGAAAGCAATCTCTGTCTTGGGACTGTTATACTTAGCACTATGGGTACCTGATTTCTAACATAATAGGGAAAGCAAAAATCTGCAGGCATACTGAAAAAGCATACTAAAATTCAGACTTTCTAGTATCTCAAGCATGTGTGGAATATGTTCCATTTTGATTATCTTTTGGAGGGAGTCAGAACTCAGTTCTAGACAAGTGTGTGATCAACCTAATCATATTGTTTTATGGCTTGGAGCTTTTACTTGTTAATTCCTATTGCTTATAATGACTTCACCAATCTTATTCACCTGGTAAGTCACTCTTACCCTGCAGAACCTTTTTTAACTCTTATTTCCTTCATCTATGTGAGGACTTCTCCAGCTGTCTCCCTCACCTGCCACCCCCACACAAAATTCCACATTAATTACTCACTTTATTCTAGGGTGTTTGAACTTGTGTGTACATTTACAGCTGCACAAGTCACATTATACTGCAGATCTTTATCTGTATTTGTGTTTATCCCATTAGCGTGTAGTGTCCTTATTTGCCCTTTTGCCTAGCATAATGATGGGCATTTTCCAAGATCACAAACTGGACGGCTACACAGACATATTTCATTTAGCTGGCACACTTCAGGGGAAAAAAATGAGTGTATTCAAGCAATGGATACACCTATTTTCCCTTGCTTTTTTCTCTTATCTGTATAGGCCCTAAGAGTTTTGAGCTTGGGATACTTGTGGCTCTCAGTGTTTGTGAAATCAAAATAACTGAATAAAACATCCAAGGACAAGTATAAACCACTTAAATATCACCACTTGTAAGGCGAAGTAGCTTGAAGCGTGAATCAGATGACCTGGTTTCCAATCCAGGTCTTATTCTTAATTAGCTATGTAATTGTTTAAGTCACGTAAGCTTTCTCTTCCTTGGTGTTCTAGTCTCTTAAATTAGGTGTTTTAAAAAGATCATCTCCAATATTCTTGACAGATCTGAAACTTTGAAAGCCTAAAAATTGGCAATGGTTTTTGTTTTTAACCTTTGAAAAACTTGAAACTTTCTCTTTTAAATGCATTGTAAAAATGGGGAAAATTGTAAGAGCAGATAGTACAATGGTTTTTGCAATGAATTTGAAAACAGTAAATTCACTCTCTTTTAAACTGTTTACAGAGTTTGACCGCTTCTCAATAGCCCTATTGCGACTGCCTAGTTTAGGCTACTCTCACTTTCGGACTACTACACTAGCTTCCTAACTGATCTCATTACTTAAGGCTTTCTCCCTTCAGTGTATTATCCACACAGCAGCCAGAGCCACCAAGTTAAAACATAGGTCAGGCAAACTCACCTCTCTGCTCATTCTCTTTCATCACACATCATTAAGGGTAAAAGACTGACTTCATCCTTTACCAATAAGATTTTATATAATACCACCTATTACCTATCCTGACTGTTTTCTCCTCTTTTGACTAGCCTTTATATTGTTCCTCTACCACGCTAACCACACTATTTCCTCAAGGTATTGGTATCAGCTATCCCATCTTTCTAGAATGTTACTTCTCCAAATATCTAAATAGCCCACTCCCTCATCATTTTTATACTCTTATTTAAAAGTGAGGCCTTTTCTCATGTAGGCCTTTTTTAGTTAATCTGTATAAATTTCAATCCCTGTGGTCAGCACCTCTCTTCCTTGGCAGCTTGATTCCATATTTTCCTCCAGAACACTTACTACTAACATAGTTATTTATTTTATTATGTCCTTCTTCCACTAAAATGCTCCCTATATATGCATATATTTTCTTCATTCCGTACTTGGTTTATGTTATTTCTTCCACTAATTATAACATCCTCTAAAAACAAGACAAATTTCCTTTTGTCTTTAAAAACATTTTCTTGATTTGGAATTCTTGCTTTTCTCTTTTCACACTCTATACATTTCTTAAGATATTTATTCAGTTTCATTTGACGGTATTTGTTTTGTATGTGACTTATTTACTTCCTTTATTTGATAAGTTCCTTGAGGGCCTTGACTATGCCTGATGCATCTCTGAGTTGGCATCATGAAATAAGGCCTTAGGAATCAATATGGATAAGTTAATTCATAGCAGAAATAGTATAATCAGACTTCCATTTAAATTAAAAGGCTAAATTGGAATTGGAATATAAGCTCCACAGAGGCAGTGGGCTTTGTCTGCATTTTGCACTATTCTATCTCAAGCACCTAGAATAGTGCCTGTTACATATTAGGTACTCAGTATTTGTTGAATAAATGAATGAAACTGAATTTGCAGAAAAACCCCATCAAAAATGAATATAAATTTGTCAAACAACACCTCATTGAAGGAATAATGCAAACTGGATCACGTTTGCATTTTGTTTTGAGAATGACAGACAATTTAAAAGAATCCAAGGAATAGATAAGGAAGTCATTTTCCATTATGAAAATAGGAAGAAAATTGAGTATGCTTAGTTTCGAAAACTGAACTCTATAGCTATAATAATAAAAGAATATGCTCTTGAACACTATTAAATATATCATTACCATGTCATATGAATATATATTCATGGTGATGATAATTACAGAGATATTATTTTCTGAAAGTACATAAATGGTACATTTTCCCATAAAAGAGGGAGCCGTTGCTTTTATTATTCACCTAAGACCAGCAGCTAAATTTAAGCTTATGTTGCAGGACAAGGAAAATACACTCAGGTGCTTTAAGAGTAAGAAAAAAAGGTAGGGCAGTGGGGTTCTTGTAGTAGTGGAAAAGAGTATTAAAGTTGTGATGAGATAGAGATTATTAAAATTCCCCTGAAGTTACCCAATTCTTGGGCTCTGACATATGAGTTGATTTGCTCGAGGTAAAGAAAATTCACTTCTATTATATCCATATCTTGTGCTCTTTCCTCAAGTCATTGCTTGAGAGGTTATACATATTTGCCTACATTCTTATCCTTAATGTAAGTAGTCATTAATGGCAGTGAGATTTGTTATATGTGGCTGGTTCAAATAGGCATTCAGTCTGTAGCTACTAACTAAATAAGGGATAGATCGTAAGTTTATTCTTGTGTGGACTGGTGTTTACCAGGACATACTACCATGATGTATAAAGGAAAAAACTATATATTTTCAGTGAGAGATTTTTAAAATAAAATGATCATCTATGTGCCAAGCATGATTTCTTAACCTATAAGTTTGGGGTATATAAGATAATAATAGCTAATGTTTACTGAGTATATTCTAAAGGACTTGTACAGGTATGAAAACTTTATAAATTTTACTCGTTTAAGTATCATAACAATTCTATAACACAGGTACTATAATTATTCCTCTTTTGAAGATGAGTAAACTGAGGCATAGGAAGTTTAAATAATTAGCCCATGATCACACAGATACTAAATGGTAGACTCAGGATTTGAGCTCAGTGAGTTTATTCATTCCAGAGCTAATGCCTTTACCCACTCTACATTGAATCCTCAATTTCTCTTTCCTGGTTAATATTTACTAGTTTATAATAAACATCCCCTAAATCATACCACTGCATTCTTCTCACAGCACTTTAACAAATTATTAGGAAGAGACTGTGATTTACTTATACACTATTATGGCGGTTTACTTTAGACAAGATAAGCATTGAAGTTGAGAGGATTTTTCATTAATATGTTTGCTGCATTTAAGCTCTAAATTAAAACCTTTTTGGAAATAGTAGACCATTACACAGTAATTTTAAAGATCTTAAATAATGTGGTTTCATGTTTGATATATTTGACTTGGGAAGTTTGAGATGTGTAGAAGTGTTTGTGTGTGTGTGTGTGTGTGTGTGTGTGTGTGTGTGTATGTGTGTGTGTGTAGTCTGTCTCCATATTTTTTGTTTGTCTACATATGTAAACAGACAAAAATATACATGATATATGTGTATCAATATATGTTTTCATCTGTTGTTTCGTAGCCTAGATAGAGTTCTTCTGAGCAGGGATTTAGCCAAGATGTAGTAGGGTTGCATTTAGAGCATCTGCTTTCCTTGATACTGAGACAGAATGTAGAGCAATACACATGTCAAAATATGCCAATATAGCATACTAAGCCTAACCCATAGTATTATAATTGAATTTAAAAAAAAAATATCTTAAAGAATGCTTCTTTTTTTTTTGCTTTCTCTTACTTAGGTATTAGCAGAAGACATAATTTTTACGGTTAGTTTAATGTGTACCAGAGATCAGCCCTGATATTTGGGGGAATCAGTATGATGTGTGAATAGCCCATATGGTTTTAGAGACAGTTATGGATATTAATATGTATTTCTGCACTTAACCAGCTGTATAAACTTGGGTGATTTGCTTAGCACCTTGAAGTCATGGTTTCTCATCCACAAATCGAGAATTATGTGTAAAGATTTAAAGTATATATCAAATTTACCCTCATGGAAGGAAATGCTTTGGAAAGTCTAAAGGGGAGAAATCTATGCTGGCTGAAGTATGATAAAGAGTAATTTCAGGGGAAATGTAGAACTTCGACGGAGCTTTGAAGAATTATGTAACAAGCCTTTTTGGAAACTCATCTGCAGTTTCACCATTCTTTTACGCCCTAGACCCAGCCTTCTTATCTTGGGGGGTGAAGGGGGGCAGAATTTGATGGAAGTCTGATTTAGACAGGATTAAACCCCACTGCACTTGGAATTTCCCTCTGAGGGGACTGGAATGACTACTGTTACACATGGTCTCTTCTCAGTCCTTCGATTCTGCTGATAATCTGAGCAGTGAAAGTCCTACCAAGATGTAAAGGAAGATAGTGCGCCTCACACCTATATCCAAGTTCTCTAGAACAATGAATGGCTCCAAGACTTTTGTACATTAGAATCACTGGAGTAAGTTTGAAAACCTAATGTTCAGGTCTTACTTCAGATAAATAAAATCAGCATCTCTGAGGATACAATCCAGACATCATTATTTTTTTAAAATATAACCCAGACGGTTCCAAAGTGCAGCCAAATGTGAAAACAGTGATTTATTTTAGAACATTGCTTCCTGTATTTTAGCGTGCATCAGGATCACCCAGAGGGCTTGTTAAACTACTGATTTGGGGGCCTTAACCCCAGAGTTTCTGATTCAGTAGGTCTGCTTTAAGATTGGAGAGTTTGCATGTCTAACAAATTCACAAGACCATACTTTGAGAACCACCGACATGGAACAGTGTTTCTCAAATCTTAAGTGCATAATTATCATTAGAGGATCTTGTTAAACTGCAAATTTTAATTTAGTGGTTCTTAGAGGGAGCCTCAGATTCTGCCTTTCCAATAATTTGCAGTCAATGCCTATGCTACTCTCACTAAGCTTTGGCCCACTGACTGGTAAGGTTTGGTAAGGACCAGTATCACCTGGGAGCTTGTTAGAACTACTCCAGAACTATTAGATATGAAATTTCTTTCTAACAATGATGCTTCTTGGAATCATCTGAGGAGTTTAAAAAAATATTGATGCCTAGGTTCAATCCTGAAGATTTTTATTTAAGTGGTATGGGTATGGCAGGACATCAGAATTAAAATGCATACATACATACATATATACATAAGCAAATAAGTAAGTAAATAAATAAATACCTCCCCAGAAGGTTGTTATAAGCAGCAAAAGACTTTGAGACAGAGTTACACAATAAGATATTCGTTTTAAAGTACAGTGCAAATCATTGCTATTCTTTTGTGGAATGTCTTGTGATATTTTATTATAAAATAGGCCCCTCAAGCTGGAGATGACAAAGAAATGGCCCAAGTGCTCCTCCTGTGTTCCTAGCAGGCATCACTAAATTCTCACATTATTCATTGTGACCTAGCCTCAAATGTCTTCTTAAGACCTGGTTTCAAGCAGCTACAACAAAATGATTGGAGTTTCACATATGCTTGCCACATGCATATTTCGTCTTCATTAACACCAACACATTGAAGACCTACTAGAGGGTGTTCTAGTTACTAGATTACAAAAGTGACTCTGATACAGTTTGTGCATTCTAGCTGCTCCCAGAGCAGTAGAGAAGGTTGAATGTTTATGCAAAACAAATCTCATACAAGATAATGCAAGGTAGCACTGGTACTGCTGAGCGATGAGAAAAATTACCAGATTTCAGAGATGAGAAAGATCCTTAAAAGCCATGTGCTCAGAAAAAATGGATTTTAAGTGGAATCTATAACAAAATATGTAAGCTAAAATTAGGAGAATTGCATTTCAGATAAGGAGGCACAAATCACCTAGTGGAGAAAGCACCTGCCACGTTGGGAAAAATGAGCCGATTAGTTTGGATGTAGCAAAGAGATTATATGGAAGCGTCACAGGACCATATTTTAGAGTATGTTGACTGACACATAGGGGAATTTAAACTTTATATTTTAGGACATAAGAAACCAATTAAGCAATTGCAATTGAGTTATAGGTGAGATTTGGTGCTTCGGAAAAATTTTGTACAGGGATTATAGTAGAAGTAGGCTGAAGGAGAGATTTTAAGGTAGAGAATAATAATAACAAAAGCATCATATTTTCCAAATTATTTTCATCCTCCACTTCTGAAAAAATCTTACCACATTTATTTCCATAGATTTACTTAATATTTTTGGAATAAGGCTGCTATATATTATTTAAATCATGAACAGTAAATAAAACATTTGAGTGTCAACATCAACATAACTTGAATTGAATCATGAATGTTTCTTTTGCAACTTTTTCACTGACTTTACACCATTTAAATATAATTGCTCATCAGTATGGTATTGTATGCATAAATTTTGCTTTCTTGTTTTGGTACTTAATGATAATGAAGTGCAAAGCTTTGGTTGAGCATATCTAAACCATCACAAGCAAGTTTGCTTGTGTTGTCTGTGTTTTAATTTTAACTCAGAAAATCAAAGATTTTGCACTTTCTGGGTGGCACATTTCTGCTTGACTGAAAAATTCCTTTCACGACTTCCAAATGTATTTATTATAGTTCTATTTTTTTCACGTTCTTTTTATTAGAATTTCTCTATTATTTCTTAAGAGCAATAATATTTTATAGCCTTACAGCTATCAGAATGTAGGTTCATATCCTGGCTACTTGGTGGACTTAGTGACCCTGGGAAAACCACATCTTTGGGCTTTAGTACTCTTATCTGTAAGCATGGATGCAGAATACATTTACGGAGTTTTTTTCTTTTTCCTAATTTAGACTTTTACCACCATAATGACAGACACCATATCTGTCTTTTACAGCTCTATATTACAAGTACCTAGCACAATACCTGAAATATATGTGATGAATTATTGAATAAACCTAATAAGCCACAGTGTCCATATTGGCAACAAAAAGTAATGTGTGATAGAAGATTGGTGGACAATAAAAATCTAAAAGCTTCAAAGCATGTAGAGATTTCTTAAAGGATGTTTTTGCCCATTGATCTTACAAACCGACACCTGTGCTATTCACTGAGTTCTTCAAATGGACAGTGAGACAGGTCCGTGTAAGACAAATTGGCTTCAGAGGATGAGTGATGACAGGCATTTGCTTTCATTATCGTTAGTGATATGTTCATTTTTCATCTTAAGGGAAAAAGAATCACATTAAATTGACTTGTTAATATGCAAGTTTTTTTTAACATCTTTGAAGTAACTCAGGAAAGGTTATATGGTAATACCAGGATTAAAAGCCAATGGCAGGTTTTCTACTAGAGCTAAGGCAAACATTTCTACTAGCTTTTATTAATTAAAGACAGAGATCATATCATCATGTTGCTCATTTTCCCTATGCTGAAAATCCACGATGTTTGCTATTCACTAATGCTTAAAAGAACAATTTTAAGTCTCTAAGCCCAAATTATTAATCAGTTTATAAATCAGCAAATTCAGTGTGGAAAAGAAATCAGATAATTGAATTATTTTGACCAATTTGTTTATAAAATAGTGCATCAGATTGAAAGCACTGAATCAACGTAGCCTAAAGTGTATGGGTATTTACATTCTTTTTAACACTTTATTTTAAATACATAGTTGTTTTTGCTTTCTAGATCTTAATTTTATGAGATGAAATGCATTGCTCCTTTTTCTCCCATGACATTTTAAAAAACTTAAGTTAAAATGTGAGATAATAGTGACCCAGGTTTCCCCCATCCCACCCCCGTTATGAAAGCGTTCACCACCACCACCAATACCAATCATGATAATTTGTTTTTTACTTTTATAGTTTAACAAGTGTTTTTTTTTTTAAAGATCTCATAACATCAATGAAGCATTCAGAACAGCCACTAAGTGTCAGCAAGGTTACATTATTCCAAGTCACCAAGGTCACAGAACAGGTAAATGTTAGAAGTATGGCTCATGAACCATACTAAAGTTCAGTCTTCATCCCCTGTCTTTTCTTGACTCAATAGCTAAAGAAGTAGGAATAATCACATCTTTCTCTTAATTTCTGTAAGAAATGCAGTTTTAGAGAGTTAAATTTAATGACCACATTATTTAGTTTTATACTGTGCAATGTAATCCGAATGAAAAAAATATTATTTTGTACTCTTGAAGAATTTGTAATTTTCAGGGAGATGGGCAAACACATAAATATGGAAAAGCATTGTGATAAATGCTGTGTATGGAATGTTGTGAAATTAGTATGAGAGAACAATTAATTTGCCTGAATGTATTAACTGCTATTATGTGAAAAGGTGTTCACAGATAATAAATACAAAGTAATGGAGAATAAATATGTAGACTTGCAACCATCAAATTGTTCATTAAAATATTATATTATTTCTCAAGATTTTATAATCTTTGTGATAGCTTTCAATTTTTTAATTTTTAATCTTTTTGTACCATAATTTGCATAACCACTTTTATATTGCAAAATGTTAGAGCTCAGACTATCCCTTAGTTTGTTGACTATTCCTTAAGCATTTTTTCCTATTGAAAACAGAGAGGGGGAGAAATTGACCTTAGTAAATGATAAATAAAAATCAGAAATAAATATTGATTTCATGACTAAAGGAAAACCAGTTGAGTAGCCTACAAATATCATCATAAATATTACAATCACAAACCTTTTTACAAGCGACTCTAAGATTAATGGGGAGAAATATGGGGTATCGACTTAATTTTAGGTTAAGATTTTATAGGATATTATATCATTCATACTCTAATGAAGTCTCTTTATTGAGAATATTTTGAAATGTGGGAAATGATATTGAATTTTCAAGATAAATTTATATGGAGAGCGCACAGATTGTAACCTCAAATATCTCCATTCTCCCTCAGTAGCTTCCACTATAGATTTACCTGTGTTTTTAGTGGGTCTTAAAGTGCATTTTTTTCATTGCTTTTTCAGTAAATTCAACCCAGAATACAACTGTACTCTTTTATACCTGTTGATTATTAGAAGCAATAAGGACTCTGTCCTTAATGTCACTTGGGAAGATATTAGATTTACCTGTCGTAAAGGAAAATTTGTAATGAGCTTTTCTTTTCTCCCTCTCTCATTCCTTTCTTTTCTTCCTCCCTCCCTCCCTCTTTCTGTGCCTCTCTCCCTCTTTCCTTTCTTCTTTGCATCTTTATTGGTTGTCACATTAAATGCTTTCTGATGTGTTTTGGATTTGTTGTCACTTTATTGTCACTGGCATAATTGTGGATAAGAGACAGGTAGAAATTAATTTGAATAAGAACATAGCACCTTTACAAAATACTTTTATCTGGTCCAATGTAATTTTACAAGATATCTAATACCTGGATGTAACAGATTCTGCAAACTTTTTTTTTCTTCATTCCCTCCCAAACCTGCATTATCCTGTATACACACACCATCCCCGTGCATCCTATGCTTCTTCCCTCTCAATCCTTGTATCATGTAAGGTTTCTGACTTTCTCTTTCTCTTTCGATTTTGTATTTGAGCATATTGAATATGTGGTAAATATTACCTTCAGTTTTTTTTTAATGTTTACTTATGGAAATGTGACCTAGAAAAACTAAGAACAGGAAGCTTAAAGAGAAACCACTGCTGATTCATTTATTTATTTGGCAAATATTGAGTAGTGATTTCTATGACCAAGATGCTGATGCTATGCAAGGCAATGAAGATACTAGTAAAAGTTTCCAGTGCCTTCAGCTTGCCCACAGAATACTGGGAGCTTAAGACAGATTTACAGATGAAAATGTATTCTGCAAAGACCACATCTGTTGGTTACAACACTATTTCCCTAGCCTTCAACTTGCTTGCAGAATACTGATCTTTTCTGGGTTACATATCTAGTGGTGAGCTATCTATCAGTTAATCTAGAATGGCTTTGGCTGGAAAACTGAGGCCACTCTGTTATGCTCTAGGTGTCTTACATACTCTTCCTGGGATAGCAGGTTAGTTTAGTGCATGTTCTTTTAAATGCAGTGGCAGAGGGGAAATGCACAAACAAGAATATGTAAGTTCTTTCCAAGACTCTGTTTCATTTGCTAATGTCGTATTGGCCAAAGCAAGTCACATGGCTAAACCCAGTATCAAGGGGTAGGGCAAAATATCCTTCGATAGCATTGCAAATTTATATGGCAAAGCACATAGACACAGGGAGGAGTGGAGAATTAGGTGTACCAATGAAATTTGTCTATTAATGTTTTTTACCATTTCTTTTTATTACCTTTAAAAAAACATCTTTACTGGAGCATAATTGATAAAATGTACATATTTAATCTATATAATTTTATGAGTTTAGACATATGCATACACCCATGAAACCATCACCACAATCAAGGTAATAAACATACCCATGAATTCCAAACTTTCTTTGTGCCTCTTTGCTGTGTGTGTGTGTGTGTGTGTGTGTGTGTGTGTGTGTGTGTGTGTGTGTGTGTGTGTGTGTGTATGGTAAGAGCACTTAACATAAGCTCTACTCTCTTAACAAAATTTTTAAGTGTATAATATAGTATTGTTAACTGTAAGTACCATGTTGTACAGCATATGTCTGGAACTTTCTATTTGACATAACTGAAACTTTATACCCATTGAACAATAACTACCCATTGTCTTCTCCCTCTAGCTTCTAGCATCCACCATTCTATTCTCTGCTTTCATGAGTTTTATTATTTCAGACACCTCATCTAAGTGGAATAAGGCAGTATTTGTCATTCTAAAACTGTTTTATTTTACTTAGCCCAGTGCTCTCCAGGCACATCCATATTGTTATATAGGACAGGATTTCCATTATTTTAAACACTGATTATTATTCCATTTTAGGTAGATACCACTTTCTTTAACTACTCATCCATCTACAGACATTTATTTCCATATTCTGGCTATTATGACTAATGCTACAATGAATATAGATAGAAATATTCTTGATATCCTTATTTCAACTCTTTGGATATATCCTAGGAGTGGGATTTCTAGATCATATGATGGGGGTGGTTCTATATTTAGTTTTTTGAGGAACCTTTATACTGTTTTCTATAGTGGCTGCTCCATTTTATATTTCTGTCAACAATACACAATGTTTCCAGTTTTTCTACATTCTCATCAACTCTTGTTATTTTCTGGGGATTATTTGCTTGTTTGTTTGTTTGATAGTTTTCATCCTAACAGGTAGGAGGTGATATCTGGTTTTGATTTTGATTTTTGTTTCTCTGATTATTCATGATGTTGAACACTTTTTATGTATTTATTGGCCATTTGTATAAAATCTTTGAAAGACTGTCTATTCAGATATTTTGCCTATTTTTTTTAAACTTTTTTTTCCTTTTGCCTATTTTTTAATTGGGCTATTTGACTTTTTGCTATTGAGTTATAAGAATTTCTTATATATTTTTGGTATTCACTCCTTTTTAAATATATGGTTTGCAGATATTTTCTTCTGTTCTGAAGGTTGCCTTTTCATTCTGTTGACTGCTTCCTTTGCTGTTTAGCTTGTTGTAACCCCACTTGTCTATTTTTGCTTTTGTTGCCTATGCTTCTCGTGTTATATCCAAGAAATCACTGCCAGGACCAATATCAAGAAGCTTTATTCCTATTTTTTTTTTCTTCTAGGACTTTTATAGTTTCAGGGTTTGTGTTTAGATCTTTAATCCATTTGAGTGGTTTTATTTGTTTGTTTATTTATGAAATAAGATAAGAGTTCAATTTCATTCTTTTAACTGTAGATATCTAGTTTTCCCAATACTATTTGTTGAAAAAACTATCTTTTCCCTTCGTTACCTTCTTTCATACATTTTTTCCCATGTGGCTTAATGACTGAGTTTAATTTATGGATCCCAAGAACACCAACTCCATTATTTCATTTTTCAAAATATAAATGTCAGATTTACAGACAGGTTTAGAATGAGATACTTCTTTTGGAAAGGACAAGATTGAGAAATGCTCAAATGTCAGATTAGATGCTTGGACTCTATTTGGCTTATAATTGTTGTCTCTATACAGCAAATGTTTACTGGCATCTTGAATATAAAAAGAACATATACTATGCTTAGTCTCTCTTTCAGTCTCTCTCTGTGTGTTTCTGTTTCTCTTTGTCTCTCTCTCTTCCTCCTTCTCTCTCTCCTTCTCTTCATATTATACAAATGTGGTTTAGATCCTTGTTTCGGAGAGCTTAAAATCTAGTTGTGGTTAGGAGATTTAACGTTTTTTAAGAAAGAAAATTATAAATTGTAAACGTAGTCAAGATCCAGGTCTGGGAAAGTTGAGAAATGAGAGAAAGTACTAGGCATTTGTTATGTCATTTTAAGCATGGCAGGGTTTTCAGTATGAAGATATGGGGAAAGTGACATTCTAAGCATAGGGAATGAAGTAACATGGAGTTAAAAGATAGGAAGAGGGAGATCAAATTACTAGAAGCAGTAAATGAATGTATTAAAGTGAATAATAGTGCCATGCAGTAGAAATGTATGCTGTGGCTATACATAAGCTTGAATATCAGGCTGAGATATTTAAGGTCTTTAATTTTATTTTTAGCTTTAACAACTCCTTTTTTCCTATAAGAAAAACTAAATTCCTGGAGATAATGAGTCTTTTCATTATCATTATAATCAGTTGAATATAAGATATGTACATATAACTGGGGTAGAAATTAACGGAGACCTACTCCCAGGAGTCTTGCATTTTAGGGATGAGACCCATAAACAAATAACTGTAATACCATGTTCTAAATGCTATTACAGAGATATGCCCATGAAAGAAACAATTATGGAAAAGGTAACAAATATCTCTGTAGGGTGTGGGTAGGATTCATGATGCACTTAAATGAGACAGGTCTTAAAGGATAAAAAGAGTTAAACAGATTTCAAAGTGGGAAAAAAAGCTTTTCTAAAAGAGAGGACAAAAGAAAAATAATCCAGCCTAGTTAAAGATCAAAGGAGGAACTTAAGAAATGGAAAAAGCTCTATGAAGCTGGTTATGATTGATGGAATGAGTGACAAGTGCTAGACCGAAAATGTGAGTTATAACCAGGTTGTAAAGGGATTTAAGGTGCAAAGACTCTGGACGCATCTGTTGCCAGTGAGGAATCAATCAATCAATCACTAGAGGTTGTAAGCAAGGAAATAGTATGAGTAGATGCAAAGGACTTGAAGAACGGCGTGGCCCAGGTACTACGAGTTAGGACAGTGGCTTTCAGGATAAAGAGGAAGAATGAGACTCAGGAGGAACTGTCACTGAGTAGTAAAGGGCTCCTGTGAACTAGAGCTCGTGTGCTACCTTGAAGATAAATAATCGATATGGGTAAGTCATTTCTCACTTCTCGAGATTTTAGGAGGCAAATGCAGACCCTCCTAAAGAGAATAGTTTTTAGCTTTTACCGTTACCACTAAAAAGTCTAATCCCAAATTGTTTACTGATTTTTTTATGGACTTGTTAAATCTCCCAAGCATACCAGCTAAAACCCATTATCACGTTATGATTCATATAAAATTTTCACACAAGTTTTTGGTTTTTGTCCCTACCTAGCTTTAGGTGTTTTCTCACTCTCCTCAAATAGGAAGAGATTTATAGTTTTTATTAGTTTGTTTCAGCTAAAGAAACCAATGTTCTTAGCATTTTTCCTGGGAATTCTTTACCTTAGAAAGAGTTTATGCACAATTTTGGATTCCATAACTTTTCTCATAAGAATTGTCATTGAACTTGATATTTTCCAGTAGTTGCATTTATTTGCACTGTATAAGCATCTTACATTTAGTTTGTACCTTCCATGTTAACTCTGCTTGTATTACTAATACAGCAATCTATATTAGTTAGGATTAAGGTTAGTTCTGTGTTGCACAGACTAAAATAACAAGGATTGATTTTCTCAGATAAATGCCAGACATAGCTAATTGAATGTGGTACTGGTGCCACTGCTCCACAAAGTCCTCAGAGATACAACTCCTTCCAGCTTGCCTGCAACCACTCTCTGTGGAGTAGCCCTTGTTTTCACAATCTGGGATGATCCAGCCACCACAACTTGTGTCTGAACAGCAGTAAGGCAAAGGGTTGAGAACAAGAAAAGACACTTACAAGCCGTTTTAATGGAAAGAGTCTTCATGCACACAAAGACCCTTCTCTCTACATATTATTAGCCAGTTTGGAGTCCATAGCCACAGCGAGCTGCAAGGTCTGTAGGGAAATGCAGCTAAATCATCTATTTATTACTTTGCAAGAAGGTAAGAACAGATATTAGAAGAAATTAAGTTTAAAAGGAAAGAGGAAGGAAGTATATTTCGGGCAGGTAACCACATGAGAGAGCATTGTTCAGATGCCATTTCATCCGGGTTATCTCTTTGAACCTGTTTTCTCTTCTAAAAATTAAGATAATTGTTCTGTCCTAAACTCTCATAGTGTTTGTGGTTGAGGGTTACATACAAGTATGAATTTATTATCACTTTGAAAATTAAATATTGTGCATATATGAAGTATTGTTTGTTAAAGTATTAAGTAATCTTCTGAAGATAATCTCAATAAATATTACTGTGGTGATATGTCAGTTTTTACATCATACTCTATGCTAACCTTATTTGACATGTGGAAGAATCATATATTAATGAGAAATAACTCATATAGAAAGAACCCATCTCTTTATAAAACACTTTTTGATTTTTCTATCAGCTCTGTGTAGTAAGGATTATCATGCCCATTTTACAGACAGAAAAACTAAAGCAGAGAGGTTCAATGAATGGCTCACCGCCATGCGACTTCTGAGTGTTGGCTTTAGAAACTATGCTGTATGCAAGTTTCATACGTTTTTGTAATCTTACTGCTTGAATCTTTGTATGTCAACTTCTTGTTGCCTGTTTGGAAAAGTCTAGATCTCTACAGTTAGAGTGACAGACTCACAGTTATTTATCCCGATGTTATTCACATGATATTCTTTTCCATTACTCCCCAATATGAATTAAATCTTCTAACCTGCCAGTCCCTTCCTGTATACATACATTACCTTGCAGAACCACCTAATTTGCTGCCCCCCTAAAATGTCCTTCTGTCCTTGGCTCACTAAACTTCTGCCCTTTTTTTAAGTGTCAACTCAGGTCCCATCTTCTGTGTAAGACATTTCCTGAGTACTCCAGGCCACACAGATCTTCCATTTTCCTGAACTTCTGTAACATAGCGAGTATATATAGATTGCATATATTACATTTAATTATAGAAATAAATTATACTGTATTAGATTATTCCATATGTCTTAGCTTTCTCTCCCCAACTAGACTTTAAGGTCTTGTACTTCTTAAGTTTTTTCAGTAGCACAAGGACAGTGGTAAGAACATAGGAAGAAGTTCTGTCATATGTTACAAGGAACATATTTTATTATTATTTATGACTATAAATATGTTCTACTGTTGAAAACCTTTTGTTTCAAATTGTTAGAAAAAAAATCTCATATTACATTGTTTGAATGTGTTCATTTTGTGGAGCAGAGATCTTGGACACTCAGATCCAGGCGAGGCCCTTTGATACCTTCTAATGTAACCCCTTTATTACAGATGAGTTTATGTGGTTTACCTGAAACCAAATAAGTAATTTATGGTGATGCAGAGAAAAGAAGTCAGTTCTCCTCATCTTTAGACATTCATTCATTTATTCATTCTCTCTCTCTCCCTTTCCTTCCCCACTACCTTTCCTCCCTCTCTTCCTCCCTCCCAATTTTAGCTCATAACTTTTAATTCTCAAAAGAGTCATAGTAATAAATAAAAAGAGATATTCGAAAGGTCACTTATCCTTTTCTGTCTTCTTCCCCTCTAGCCCTCTTCAATCTAATTCCCGTGGGCCTGCGTGTGGTAGCCATCCAAGGGGTGAAGGCCAGCCTCTATGTGGCCATGAATGGTGAAGGCTATCTCTACAGCTCAGTAAGTACCCCACTGTGTGTGTGTGTGTGTGTGTGTTGTGTGTGTGTGTGTGTGTGTGTGTGTGTGTGTGTGTACACTCTCCATGTGATATAAATTCTCTTCATTTGGCTCTACTTCTAGAGGATAATCTATTTTTTTAATTTAATTCAAGGGGTAAGGCATTTGTACCTTCTCCTGTTACCTCTCCTTCAAGCAGAGATGAGGGTTTAGGAAGCTAAGTTCTTCAGTTTGTCTTGAGGTCTTCTCTGTCTTATTATGGAGGAAGAATTTTCAAAATAGACTGTGCATTTGTTGTATTTAATGAAGTCTGTGTGGTACCTAATATATCAGAATCCTGAGGTAACTAGTCACTTCAAAGGCAATTTGAGTTTATGGAATGAGCTCTGGATTAGGGGCTGGGATATTTGAGTTTTATTTACATTTTGGTTCCTATATAGATATTCATTTGGCAAGTCACCTCCTCTCTTTGTCTTGACTTTTGGACCTTTAAAATGAATGTGTTGTCTAACATATCTTAAATCTAAGGCTGATAAAATTAGATAGCATCAGTGGCTACATTATCAGCACTGACATATTTTAAAGTAGTTAATGTGATTCTGATGCCCGTCTCATTCTCAAGATAATAATTTATGCATTGAGAGAATGTGGCTGCACTGAATCTTGTGTATATATAATTTCTGTTCTCTCATAAGAGAGTCGTCTATTTGTATTTCATGAAGAAATATCCTTGGATATCATGGTTACAGATTTCCATCTTTACTTTCTGTGTTCTCAGTAAATAACACAAGGTTATTCAGAAAGTTCACTTATGCCTACTAGATTCTAAATTAGTTATTGAATAACTTCTATTAAACTTTTTCAATATTCAGTTAAATGAACCTCTGGTATACTATGCTTGCTATTAGTAATACATCTGTCATTTATATCGGAATTCTTAAAGTTACTGTTTTACTCTTGAACATATTCAGATCTAAATATATCTTTATATACTAGATGTTTACAAACATAATTTTTAACCATTTGTACTCAAAATAATACTTAAAGGTAACTACATTTTTGGTCAAAATGATGGGTTTTCATTCTTAGTATGTCATAATTCTAACAGTTCTTAATGTCTAGTTATTGCAAGTCTATATATTAAATATAAGAATTAAAATAGGAACAGATAATAGGTTTTTATTTTGAATAATTCCAGTTTGTTAAACTTTTTAAAAAATTTGAATGTACTACAAACTAAAGCATAGAAATGATCTTAGGATAGTGTTGATTTAAAGACTTAAATCATTTAAAGATAGAGTATGTTATATTTGTATTTATGTTTAGAAGACCATTATTTATTTGTATTTAAAAAATCATAATTCAAGTTGTAATTCCACAAAAACTGTAGAGCTCACATCTTCGGACCAGAGTTGATTTGCAGAAGTCTGGGAAAATGAAAAACACGGAAAATCTCGTAGTGGTGTTGTAGACATGAAGTAGTTGTGTAGGAATGTGTGTGTGTGCGTGTGCATGTGCGTGTGTGTGTGTGTGTGTGTGTGTGTGTATGGGGCGGAGGTGGGGGAGGGTCACCCTGTTGGATGCAACTCCAGCGTTCCTGGGAGAGGAGCCTGGATATTCAGTATGAGATGATTGAACTTTATACTCTGTAGCTTTTTCAGGGATGTATGACTTGAGCCCATAGGAGGAGGTTTTAAGATATTCTTAGTAGGAGAATTTTACTGTAGATGCTTCTTTGTAAAGGACCTAACACCTTAGTAAAGCCAATAGTCACCTGTTGTTGAGTTTCCTATTTTAGGTATCTAGATTTTTCAGTTCTCCTCCTCACTTAAATTAAACCCACCTCATACCAAGAGTCACAATGCTTTTCCCTGCTTCTGGTCCTGTAAAGCTACAGGGACAATTTCCCTTTAATTATAAGCATGGCATCACTGACTTAGATCATCAGGGTTCCTACTTTCAAAATCACCCTATTTCTGAATGGGACTAATAGGAGTAAATGCTGGTTTTTACTTTTAAACAGTGGGCCTAACCTGAAGGTTTTGTTATGAGACTAAAAGGGCCAGTATTGGGGAGGCAGATCTGAAAGAGAATTGGATATCAGAGCTTCATTTACACCTCTTGCTGGTGCTGTCTGTGTGGTATGCCTCAGCAGGAGAGCGCTAACACAGCAGGAGCCTTGTGGTAAGTTAAAACAGGCTGTTAACATAGGTTTTCTACAAGTATTTTGGTATATATTAAGGTTCGAAGGTATTTGAAAAGAGATTCCTACTTTATGTGAAACAGTGTAGGTAGGCATACCAATAAAGGCCATAACTGGAGTCTATGGTAAGGAAAGGGTGGGAGAGGGATGTATGACTTAGGGCAAACCCAAAAGATCCTCAAGAAGCAAACTGAGCGTCTAAGAGAAATTCATAAAAGTTATCATTTATCTAGTGTCATTTACCTGGTTTGTATTCATATTTAAGCCAGGAATAAATTCCCTTGTTACTTCTGATTTCTCCTTCCTGGGAGAGAGAAGGAGAGTAGAAAAGGTGGGGTGACTGACAGGTAGCATAGAACCAAAGTTTTAAGATCCAGTCTGAAAATCTATATTTTAATAGGTGAATTTAATTCATATGTATTCAGTGAGATTGTTGACGCATCTGGATTTGTTTTTACCATTGTAGTTTATGTATTTTTTGCTACTATATTCTTTTTTTTATTTCTTTACATTATGGAAACATTTTTCTGTTCTATTTTTATTCTTCTGTTAGTTTGTAAATGTAGGTTATAATTCTATTCCTTTAGTGATTTACCCTTATTTAAAAAACACAGCTACATAAGCATATAGTATGCTAAATATTTTTAGTGTTTCTGTTCTCCTTCCAAACAGCTGATAGACCTTGATGTTTTCTTGTTTAGTAAACACCACCACTCTTCTTACCAATTTGATTAGTTACACTTTAAAACAAAATCATATGCATGATAAGAAATTGCTCTATAGCTAATAGTTAAATTTTGCAATCTTTAAAAGAATTTCTATGTGTCTGGTTTTTGTTTTTGTGTGTATGTATCAAATTTCACCCTCTGAGTTTATCTTTTTTCCCTATAATTGTGTATATAGGTCTGTAGATGGTGAATTCACTTTATCCTGGTAACTGAAAATGCCTTCTTTTTCATTACACAATTGTAGGTAGGTTTTTCCCTGCACTTTTATATTATATTGACTTCTGACATCTATTATTGACTATGAGATGTTTGCCGTCAGTTTAATATTCTTTCCTTTGTAGGTAATCTATATAGAAAACTTAAAGGGTATTTTTCTCTTTATACTTCATGTTTTACAAGTTAACTATAATATTAGTTGTGAGTTTATCTTAATTTATCTTGTTATGAATTCAAAATTCCCTTTTAATTCAAAGAATCACAGTTCTTAAATTCTGGAAAATTTTAACTCTTAACCA
>NW_011888795.1:3160396-3165576 GCF_000151845.1 Pteropus vampyrus
TCTATGGTAAGGAAAGGGTGGGAGAGGGATGTATGACTTAGGGCAAACCCAAAAGATCCTCAAGAAGCAAACTGAGCGTCTAAGAGAAATTCATAAAAGTTATCATTTATCTAGTGTCATTTACCTGGTTTGTATTCATATTTAAGCCAGGAATAAATTCCCTTGTTACTTCTGATTTCTCCTTCCTGGGAGAGAGAAGGAGAGTAGAAAAGGTGGGGTGACTGACAGGTAGCATAGAACCAAAGTTTTAAGATCCAGTCTGAAAATCTATATTTTAATAGGTGAATTTAATTCATATGTATTCAGTGAGATTGTTGACGCATCTGGATTTGTTTTTACCATTGTAGTTTATGTATTTTTTGCTACTATATTCTTTTTTTTATTTCTTTACATTATGGAAACATTTTTCTGTTCTATTTTTATTCTTCTGTTAGTTTGTAAATGTAGGTTATAATTCTATTCCTTTAGTGATTTACCCTTATTTAAAAAACACAGCTACATAAGCATATAGTATGCTAAATATTTTTAGTGTTTCTGTTCTCCTTCCAAACAGCTGATAGACCTTGATGTTTTCTTGTTTAGTAAACACCACCACTCTTCTTACCAATTTGATTAGTTACACTTTAAAACAAAATCATATGCATGATAAGAAATTGCTCTATAGCTAATAGTTAAATTTTGCAATCTTTAAAAGAATTTCTATGTGTCTGGTTTTTGTTTTTGTGTGTATGTATCAAATTTCACCCTCTGAGTTTATCTTTTTTCCCTATAATTGTGTATATGGGTCTGTAGATGGTGAATTCACTTTATCCTGGTAACTGAAAATGCCTTCTTTTTCATTACACAATTGTAGGTAGGTTTTTCCCTGCACTTTTATATTATATTGACTTCTGACATCTATTATTGACTATGAGATGTTTGCCGTCAGTTTAATATTCTTTTCTTTGTAGGTAATCTATATAGAAAACTTAAAGGGTATTTTTCTCTTTATACTTCATGTTTTACAAGTTAACTATAATATTAGTTGTGAGTTTATCTTAATTTATCTTGTTATGAATTCAAAATTCCCTTTTAATTCAAAGAATCACAGTTCTTAAATTCTGGAAAATTTTAACTCTTAACCAATATTCAATTTATTTCTCTATCTTGTTTTCCAGTTTCTTGTGCTGACCCAGAGTTCTGCTTAAACAACTGACATTAGAAACTTTCAAACTCATCTACTCTAAAATTTACACCATCTAGTTTGTGATTTCACTGTATTTTTCATTTTTAGATGTCTAATGGTTTCCATTTAATATTTACCTGTTCCTAATTTATTCTTCCTGTTTTTACTACCTGTCTCTTTTTATAAAGATTCATTAACTCATTTATCTCTCTAAGCATTATCATAATCCTTTGTCAGGCTTTTCCATAAGGTTAATTTCTTTTGTAATTAATCCATGTTTTAATTGTTGATTTTGTCAGCTGCCTTTTTCAAAGTAGATTTAGATTATCTTAAAATTTAAATTTCTTTATGTATTTTGAATTTTGATCTGCAGGCACATTTTTCTCTCTCTTTCCCTCTCCTGGATCTACTTCTTCCTCTGAGATCTGCCCTTATTTTCTCACAATTTTTTGGTTGCCTCTATCCAGTCTGAAGTGGCCCTAGTTTAGAGTAATATTTTAAGAGTCATTTCAGAGTTCTTATCTTAGGGTAACATTGGAGTTAGGGAAGGAGGCCTGGGCTAGGATGCGGCTTGGTATAGTTCCTCATTGTGAGTCTATGGCTATCATTACATCTTGCCTAAAGTAGTAGCAACATTTTTTATTTCAGCTGCTTTAGAGTTTGAACAGGAAAACTATTCCAGCCCCTGGTATGGTCAGGTAGCCTGGCTCTACCTACACAGAGGGCTTTAATTTCTATTGATCTGAGCAGAGCAGAACTCTGGGTCACACAGCCTCCTTCAGTACTTGAAGCCCAGTAGGCTTATAGCTGTGACCTGCTCAGTGCTTTTTTCCATTTTACATGGGTGCTTAGCTGGCTTTGATTCTGACTACGTCATTTATACCTTATATTTTTATATTTTATTCATCATTGCTATTTGTCTGGAGCAAAGTGGATATATCATAATCTGAACCCATGCCTTTTTTCCCCCCTCTTCTTATTTTTTTATTGTGGTAAAAATCATATAAAATTTACCATTTTAATCATTTTAAGTGTACATTGCAGTAGTGTTAACTATATGTATATTGTTATGCAACAGATATCTAGAACTTTTTTATCTTGCAAACCTAAAACTCTATACTCATTGAATAATTACCCCCTTTTCCTCCTCTTAGCCTCTGGCAAATACCATTTTACTTTCTATTCCTGAGTTTGACTACCCTAGATGTTTCATACGAGTGCAATCATGAAGTATTATCTTTTTATGACTAGTTTATTTCACTTAAAGTGATGTCTTCAAGATTCATCCAGTTGTAGCATATGGTAGGATTTCTTTCTTTTTAAAGGTTGAATAATATTCCACTGTATGCGTAGACCACATTTACTTTATTCATTCATTTGTTGATGGACATTTAGATTATTTTCATATCTTGGCTATTGGGAATAATGCTGAAATAAGCATGGGTATGCAAATATCTCTTTCAGATCCTGTTTTCAATTATTTTGGGTATATAATAAGAAGTGGAATTGCGAGGTCATAGGGTAGTTATATATTTAAAGTTTTGAGGCACCTCCATATTATTATCCAGAGTAGCTGCATCATTTTGCATTCCCACCAACAGTGGACAAGTGTTGCAATTTCTCCATATCCTCACCAACACTTGTTTCATATTTATATTTGATAGTGGTCATTCTAACAGGTATGAAGTAATAGCTCATTGTAATTTTGTTTTGCATTTTCCTGGGATTAGTGATGTCGAGTACTTTTTCTTCCATACATGTTGGCCATTTGTATATCTTCTTTGGAGAAATGTCTATTTGAGTTATTTGCTCAATTTTTAATTTTTTTTTTTGTTGTAATACTTTATATATTCTGAATATTAACTCCTCATGATATGCAAATATTTTCCTATTCTGTAGGTTGCCTTTCTACTCTGTTGATTTTGTCCTTTGCTATGCAGAAGCTTTTTTAGTTTGATGTCTCATTTGTCCATTTTTGCTTTTGTTGCCTGTGCATTTGGTTTCATATCTAAGAAATTATTGCCAAATTCAATTCAGAGTGAATGTGGCAGTTAAAAAGAATACCTTCATTTTTGGACCTGCATATTTAGCTGTTTTGTAATGCAGTGGTTTGCTTATTGAGTTTCAGATATAAGACTGCTACAGTCACATCACAATATTCAGTGGCAAAATCTTATTTGTTACTGTCATTCCCGTTCCTTTTTGTTGAGAATCAGGATAAAGTTGTACGTGACACCAAACAGCAGCAGAGGGAGGGTCAGAGACCTGCCTGCACTTCTTGATTCCCCTGCTCTACTCCACTCAAAAGATCTCACTGACTCACTAGGTTAGGAGGCGAAAGGAATTAACAATGTAGAGGATATAATGGGGAGCTTGGGAGGCAAGGTAGGGGATGTGGGGAGAAGCCTGGGCGAGCAAGACTTGACTTACATGCTAGACTTACAACACCATTTAAGTCTTCTATGTCTATTTGTGTAAAAGCCTTATTTTTCCTAATACTCTTCTCATTGTTGTCATTCAATATTTATTAAATAAAAACATAAAATAAAGTCACATATGTGAATGTGCTTTGTAATCTATAAAGCAGTATGAAATATAAGTTACTATCATAAAGTCATTATGTTTCAGAGTAAAAATATTGCTGAGTCCATTTAATGTATCACAGTGAAGTTCGCCTAGCACTTCCATGTTTTCTTCTAGGAGTTTTACAGTTTCAGATCCTGCATATAGGTTTTTACCCCATTTCGAGTTAATTTTCATATGTAGCATAAGGTAAGGGTCCAACTTTATTTTTCTGCTATAGATTTCCAATTTTCTCAGTACCATTTGTTGGAAAGACTATCTTTTTTCCATTGTGTAGTGTTGCTACCCTCGTTGAAGATCATTTGACCTGTATATGCAAGTTTATTTCTGAGCTCTCTATTCTGTTTCATTCAACTATATGTGTGCCTTTCTTCTAGTACCACACTCTTTGAATTACTGTGAGTTTCTAATGTTTTGAAATTAGGAAATATGAGGTCTCTAGATTTGCCTTTTTATCAAGATTGTTTTGATTATTCATGATCCTTTAAGATTCCATGTGATTTTAGATTTTTTTTTTTTTTTTAAATTTCTACAAAAGTGCCATTGGGATTTTATAGGAATTACATTGAAACTATAGGCTGTTTTGGGTAGTATGGACATTTTAACGATAGTAAATCTTCCAGTACATGAATACAGTTGTCTTTCCATTTATTTGTTTCTTTAATTACTTTTCAGCAATGTTTTGTAGTATTCACTGAAAAAGTCTTTTGCCTCCTTGGTTAAGTTTATACTCACGGTGCCTTTTTGAAAGGAAGTCTAAAATAATTTTTTAATGGCATGAAATACAACCTTTTTAGGGAAAAAAAAAAAAGTAGAGTATATTAGAGTCCTAGAGGGCATCACTTTCCTAAACAAAAGAAGCTCACTGATGTTAGAAACTTCTTTTCCTGAAACACCTTCTTCAATAGTTTAGGAAATACTGCTGTGTGTCACAATCTCTTGAGAAAGATTTTCCTACAAATTTTAATTTATTCAGAGTGTTCTTAATTTTTAAAAATTTTTACTATCTAACCAGTTCTGACTTGAAATTTAATAGCCTTCAATGTTTCATTATTTTTGAGGTTTACAAGTTTTTACAAAGCTTATAAAACCACCTGAATTTTCTCAAATTATCATAGTAATTAAGAGCATTTGAGTGGAAATGAAGGGGTCATCTTTTCCTCATATATAGAGGGTAGAACATGAATAAATCTCTTCTTTCTACCATCCTCTAGAAATTTACTATAAGATTGGTATTTACTAAAA
Source organism: Pteropus vampyrus (assembly GCF_000151845.1). NCBI lineage: Eukaryota > Metazoa > Chordata > Mammalia > Chiroptera > Pteropodidae > Pteropus > Pteropus vampyrus. The sequence goes on from NW_011888795.1 coordinate 3,165,390, forward strand.
GATTGGTATCTTTTTATATTTAGGTAGTTTGAACTGAATCTTGTATACATAAAACAATTGCAGATAAGCATTGTTTGATATAAAATTATAATGTCATGTTATTTTCAAACCGTGGTTAAAAGTTGATGATAAAATATTTTAGGTACTTATTGTATGGAGTCATATGTATAATAAAATATGTAAAGGA
>NW_011888795.1:3166146-3216423 GCF_000151845.1 Pteropus vampyrus
TTCTTTTCCTGAAACACCTTCTTCAATAGTTTAGGAAATACTGCTGTGTGTCACAATCTCTTGAGAAAGATTTTCCTACAAATTTTAATTTATTCGCAGAGTGTTCTTAATTTTTTAAATGTTTTACTATCTAACCAGTTCTGACTTGAAATTTAATAGCCTTCAATGTTTCATTATTTTTGAGGTTTACAAGTTTTTACAAAGCTTATGAAACCACCTGAATTTTCTCAAATTGTCATAGTAATTAAAAGCATTTGAGTGGAAATGAAGAGGTCATCTTTTCCTCATATATAGAGGGTAGAACATGAATAAATCTCTTCTTTTTACCATCCTCTATAAATTTACTATAAGATTGGTATTTACTAAAAGATTGGTATCTTTTTATGTTTAGGTAGTTTGAACTGAATCTTATATACATAAAACAATTGCAGATAAGCATTGTTTGCTATAAAATTATAATGTCATGTTATTTTCAAACCGTGGTTAAAAGTTGATGATAAAATATTTTAGGTACTTATTGTATGGAGTCATATGTATAATAAAATATGTAAAGGATAAAAATAATGCTATTATAGTCACATTGCGATGTTGTTATATTGTCTTTTTCTATTCTTTACCTATGTAATTCTCAACCTTCCTTGTAGCTCAGCTCAAACCTATATGTCACTTCTCTCCCTTACCCATATCAATAAGAATAAGATGATACTTTTGCTTTAATAAAGTAGCACTTAACTCCTGTTTATCTGGTGCGCAGAAATTATGTTATATTCACATTTACCTTTGCTATATGGGCTACGTATTTCTGCCAATCACAGCATTAACTACATTCTCTAGTAAAGGAAAATTCTCATTGAAGACTTGTTGAATTTTAAAGACTTGCCAATCCAAGAATAGATGTAACAAATTCCATAAATAGGTAGATAATTAACTATGATTACATTGGTGATTTTACAAACCACAACATAAATGTTGCTTTGTCCTCAAAGCCAATCTCAATAAACCTAAAATTAATTTAACATATATTTATTGCAACTCTACCACATACCAGGCACTAAACTATATAACGGGCATACACAAGTGGATAAAATAGACAAGAATCTTATGTTCCTGGCATTTCACTTTCCTTCATAATTACTTGTTGCAGGAAGGGAGTTTAGATCAACTACAAAGTTAGAGAGCACAAGCCCCAAGGCCACCCTCACTTCTGACACCAAAGGCAGGTTTGACGGGGAGGGTTCCCAGAACCACTCTTGGTTAAATAATTTGCTAGAAGGAGTTACAAAACTCACTGGAAGGTATTACTGTTATTATACTCATGGTTATGGTTTATTATAGGGAAAGGATGCAGATCAAAATCAGCCAAGGTAAGAAGCTCATAGGGAAGAAGAAGGTGCAGAGTTTCTGTTATCTTTTTCCTGTAGAATCAGGGTGCGTTACTCTTCTGGTATAGATATGTAACAGTATACATGGAGTTTTGCTAATTAGGAAACTCACTGGAGCCTAGGTGTTAAGACTTTTTATTGGGTCTCCATTATGTAGGCATGATTGAATGATTGGCCTTGTTTCAGGCTCCAGGTGGACTGATATCAATGACCCAAAGTCCTCACCCTAAATCACAGTGTTACTCTCTAACTAGCCCAAAGATTTCAGGCAAACAAATATACTTCCAAGAAGCCAGGGGCAAATACTAGACCTCTTTTTAGATGAGGTTAAATTCTTTATGTGTGTACATACCTGTCCAGTTGCAGTGAATGCCACATTATATAAATATACTCTTTGGACTCTACCTTCAGTACCCCCCTTGTAGCCTCCCCTTCCCCCTCCCCCCCACTCCGCCCACCCCTGTTATGGACCTATGTGTCCAAACCCTCAAGGTGATGGTACTAAGTGAGACCTTTGGAAGGTAATTAGACTTAGATGAGCTCATGAGGGTGGGGCTCCATAATGGGATTAGTGTCCTTCTGAGAAGAGGAAGAGAAAGTAGAGCACACAAGAAGAGGTGATGTGAACACATAGTGGGATAGTGATAGACTATAAGCTAGGAAGAGAGCCCTCGCCAAGAACCAAATCTAACAGTATCTTAATCTTGGACTTTCTAACCTCTGGACCTGTTTAAAATAAATGTCTATTGTTAAAGCCATCCTGTGTATAGTATTTTGTTATAGCAGCCTGGGATGACTAAATACATCTATTTTTTTTTGCCTACCATATATTTTCTCCAGCTTGGAAAAAGGAAATGAAAGAAAAAGAAAGATATGGTACATCCTTTGGTTAGTAAAAATATAACTCAATGGTTTCGACAATTTGGGAGGCTTGATATTTGAATGCAGGAAATTGTTCTTAAGAATGCAATTTGAATAGATTGAAACAAGTCTTTAGGCTAAAACTATTGGGTCTTTAAAGAATAGTTTGATGCACTTAGAACACATATGATTGGCATTTTAGTAATTAATAATGATTAAAATATTTTGAAAAGGTTTAGTTTTCTGAGTACAATTATTCTTTATTTACTTTATAAACTTAAAACAATTGTATTGATAATGTCTTGGCCTTGTATCAATTATTTCTAAAATTTGAGTTAACTTATGAACTAATACAAATTTTTATTTTAACTGAGGAATAAACTAAAGTAAAAATTACATTAACATGAATTTTTATTGTTTAACACTCTTAACCCAGGCCAATTTTGTTTGATGCTAAATCAGTGATAAAGTGACTTAAGTTAATCAATGTTCTAATGCATAAGTAGTATTATAAGTTGTCATGAGAGTGGCTAGAACAGTGATAGTCATAGCAGCAGTATTAATTGCTGTACCGGTACAAATAATATAGTTTGTTTAGTTTTACCGTTTTTAAAGGGCTTTTAGATTTGTATTTAATTTTTACAGAAACTATAAGGAGTTTTGTTTTTTTTTAAATTCTCTAATTTATTTTGCTTCCTCAAGATCATAGATGTCTAAAATTTCCCACCACCATGGACCCAATAAAATTTTTCTGTTTCTGCAGCCAGAAATAACTTCCATATTTTGTACTTTCATATATTTATCTGTATATTTCCTTTCTTCTTTTTGTCAGATTTGTTTATTTTTATGCTCTATCCTATCAGATGCAAGCTCCTTAAAGTTAGGGATCATATCTATTACAGATTAATATATTCCATAACACTGAAAGCTGCAATTGCCAAGTAAAGATATCTGTTAAAATCTTGTCGAATCAGTTGATGGATACATTTCATGCAATTTAATTCTGGCAATATTTCATTGGCTCTCTGGTCTTTATGGTTTTCGTAATAATTTTCCTAATTGTGACTCTACACACTTTCTGGTTAATTAGTTCAACTTTGAATAGGCTGTCCTTTTAAAACATGAAAAGTTTACTAGAGAAATTATATTGTTTATGCTTCCCTGAATTGACAGTAATGCTGTGTTGTAGTTTTAAGAGCTGATATTGTCATGTTTCCCTTTCTGTACTAAAAAATGCTTCTTATAAAAGAGAGATGGGATGGGGAGCAAAGATTGGCCAGGACATCTTTCTGGGAAGCCACCTGGTCATTACAGTTAGTTTCTCAGTGAAAGATTTCTACCCCGTGTTGGAAAGAAATAGCAGATTTTTAAAACATCTTGAATTGGGGTACAAAATAGAATTTAGAATTTGAGTTTTCTCATCAAGTGACTTCCTTGTGAAATCTGAGGCATATGCAGAACTATTTCTCCCATCAAAGTACTAACCAGGCCTGAGACTGCTTACCTTCCGAGATCAGACGGGATCAGGTGCGTTCAGGGTGGTATGGCCGTAGACTACAGAACTATTTCTGGGGCAAGTGGTATCTCCAAAAAGTCCCTACCATTGAAAGAGAGCAGGAGGAAGTGGAAGCAGGAGTGAGAGAACACCTTAACCATTAATGCCAAATTAATCATAGAATTTTGAAGTTGATGGCACCTACATAGAGAGAAGTCAAAGGCCAAATCACAGACTATTGTTCAGCAATTAGATTGTTAAAATTAGATTGTTAAATATTCAGTTTAGGTCATTTCATAACTTTTTTTCTTCCATATACTCATGGATTTCTTGAATTCTATAACATTTCTTTTTCATTTTAGGTTAATTTTTGGCCATAGCACGTAGAAAAGAATTCTTAATTTTGTGTATTTCTTTTTACCTTCATATACATTAACAAACTGAACTGGGGTATTCTTTTCAACTAAAAATAAAGAAAATATGGAATCCTGCCAGCCTAAGAATCTGGCAGTTGTTGCCTGCAAACATGTGACATGAATTTTTTGGAATTATGATGCCTTTCTTCAGAGAGAATCTACAGGTCATTAGTTATACTTTCAGTAAGGACTGAATAATGGTAAGCATCCATTTTTATCTTATTATGTTGTTTTCAGTTGTAAGTAGTGTTGGTTTTATTTCAAGAGTTTATAACTTCTAGAAAATATTAATACTTTAGCTCCAGGGCTAGCCTTAATTGTAAAAATTAACATATGCATTTCTAATAACATTTTTCACTGGAAAATAAAAATAGGATTAAGCTTCTAAGAGTAGCACTAATGAGGACCTCTATTTGAATCATTTGAAAATGATACTAAATTTTATTTTTTTCCTTCCTACCTTGTCATTAGGCACATTAGGCCAACACATAGCCATATATCCAAATTTCCAGTTTGTGTTCCTTTAGTCATTAGCAAATTAGGCAGTATTAAGCAGTATTTAAGAATGCAAGCTTTAGAAATAAAACTAGGTTTAAATCACAGCTCAGTAACTTACTTTCTCAGTGCCATTATAGAAATTTCTTAAACTTCTAGACTCAGTTTGCCTATATGTAAAATGGGAATGATAATGAAAGTGCATGCTCTATAGGATTATAGTGAGGATTAAATGAAATGATGCATATAAAGCCCTGGCACAGTGCCTAATACATAGTCAATTCTCAGTGTTAACCATAAGCAGCAGCAACAGATATATTGAAGAAATTACTCAATGTATCCTTAGTCAGTTTCTTACCATCAGTCCATGAAATTCAGGTCAGGTTAATTCCAGTTTTAGTTTCAGTAGTGATTCCAGGTTTGCCTAATCCAATATCTTTAGCCACTCTGCCCATGCAACATTGGATGTAGAGTATTTGATAATTTTTTCATTGATTAGAGTCAGTTAGCTTCAGACTCAAGCCTTAACTTGATCTGTTGCACGAGTTGCCTTAAAAAACAAAAAACAAAAAACAAAAATAAAAAAAAAAAACAACAAAAAAAACCAACTAGATTTAGAGCTGAGAGGTAAAAGGACTAGAGCCACTTTAAAAGTACGAGGATAAACCTTGTCTTAGAATGATTCCAACATTCAGAGGACAGAAGATCTAGGTGAAAGGATGGAGAAACCAGGTTTTGTTCACATCCTTTGAAACTGTACGTGAAGACATGCCTGAAGCCAGTCTTATCTCCAAGGTTTTCAATTTCATGAGCCGATAATTGCCCTTACTGTGTGAATCAGTTTGGGTTGTATTTTTTTTTTTTTTTTTTTGGCAAACTTAGAAATTGTTAAAGAAATGAAATAATTTTCAGAGTCAGACTTTCCAAGAAAGCTAAAGTTCCATTTGCTCCATGTTTCTTATATCATTCCTGCTGAAGGATTATCCACTGGCCTTCTTGTGAAGAGTTATGACTTTACTATGGCTTTCTTGTCTATCCTGATTCCCTGCAAAAGATTCCTTGTTCCTGTTAGTTCTACCATCCATTGCCTGTCCTTCAAAATCAATGTAAGAATTGTAACTTTCATATGCAATTTTTTCTTGAGTTTGTAACCAAAAAAAAGTCATTAAATGATATACACCAATTTTCTTTCAACACCGCCACCCCTGCCTCCTGCCAAGCATAAGCCAGTTTTTCAACTTTTGGGGACTTTCTTTTTATAAAATGTTTCCTCATATAACTTAGTTGGAGGGAAATATACTACATAAAATATGTTTGTAGGCCATGACTTTCATAGACTTCAGGGAGAGGAAAACAAGAAATTATGAGTGCTGAATACAAAGGGGAAATCAGAAGGTTTTCAATTGAGATTTGAATAGAATATAGATCTGGTCAAGCAGAGAAACAGTGGCAAGTCAGTCAGAGCAAGAATTCGGCTCTTTGAATAGACAGCATCGTGAACAAGAACATTAAAAACGAAACCGCAAAACACTATGATAGGTGGCCATATGAGAATGATGGCAGACAGGGACATATCACAAAGTGCTATATTTTGAGGAGACTTCCAGCCTATGGCCTACTGCATTTATGATATACCTAATATTTGTTTCTGTGCCATAAAAAATTAAAATCTAATAATTATATTTAGGAAATTAATTAGATATATAAAAATGCATATGACAAAAGTGACATATATTTCAGCCACCTCCAACTGGGAAGAAAGAACTTTATTTTCAGGCCATTGAGAATGTTAGTTTCCTATGGGGTCTCTATATGTCACAATTTATTCAGGAGAGTTCCAGTTTATGGCTTTTTTTTTTTTTTCAATTATTGTAATTATTGAGAATTCTTGATTGATTCTCAGAAGAGTCCTGGATTTGGATTTAGGCAATAATTAGGCAGTCACTTTACACATGATCCTACATATGACTCAGTGGATTATCCGAGGTGTCAGTATGTCTACAAAATCTCACGGACTAATTTGAAAATTCCCTCGTATGATTTTACTTCCCAAGACCAACTGTTAAAGACAATTTTCTTGAGTTCACTTTCCTGTATTAGCTAGGAATTGAGCTTGGCTATAAGTTAAAGAGATATCCTTAAAAGTGGTTTAAAGGGATCAGAGGCTCATGTTTTCTCACATAACCAGAAGTCTGGAGATAGACAATTATTGATCAATGAGTCCATGAGGGCTGAGGAATGTACATTTATTTATGTTTTTCCTCATGGTAGAAGATTGCTCCTATTGCACCAGCTAACATGTACATTCTAGGCAGTGCAAAGGGGCATGGAGAAAGAGATGGTGCCTTTATCAGGAAAATACTTTCCCAGAAGTTCCAGTGATATCATTAGAATTATGTCACATGATCACCACTAGGTGGAAAGAGTTTATAGAAATGTCTGGGTTTTTGTTTTTGTTTTTAATTTTTAGCTATTTCATTGCTATATCCATTCAAACCAAGCTTTGTTAATAGGAGGGGGAAAATGGATATTGGGTGGGTACCTGACAATTGCTAGACCTCTCCAGACTGTAATCTACATGTACACAATGTAAGACTTAAAGATGAGAGAGACAGAGGGAGAAAGGGAGGGAGGGAGGGAAAGAGGGGGAGAGAGAGAGAGAGAGAGAGAGAGAGAGAGAGAGAGAGAGAGAGAGAGAGAAAGCGAGCGAGAAAGAATGAGCACAAGTGAGCAGATTGAAGAATGGATGCACATGAGTAGTCTTCTCATTAGGTTGCATAGGATTTTTTGAATCAGTATAAATATTAGTTGAAAAATTTATGAACATCTATTCAGAATAGACTGGAGGGAGCAAAGATTACCTGTTATTCAGATCCAAATAGATTAGAACTCACCTGAGATTTGAGACAGAAGCTTTCTGCTTGTGTTTTCATGGCAAATTGATGGATATTTCCTCTGAAATTTCTTTCCATAGCTAGGATGAAGATGAATAAGCATTACTACTTCAACTTTCATTCTTCTATTTGACTGGATATGAAAAGGTCTCTTTGTAGGGAACCATGAGAAGTAGTGAGGAAACAAAGCCACCATGGAAAAGGATATTGTGTTTGCCTGTGGTTTCAGTAAAGCTGCCTGAAAATACAGGGATCAGCAGCTTTTCTATGCTCCTATTTACTCAACAATTTACTAGAATTGATAATTTATTGAGTATTGGTACTGTGACATACATTGTCTTAGGCATCGGAAATAAAATATAAGACATTTCTGTAGTGGGAGAGCAAGACAACATGTAAACAAAACATACGAAAATTTGTCATTTAGGATTAATGCTATGAAAGAGATAAATATATTTTTATAACAGAGAATAATAGAAGAAAGTAATTTAAGTAGCTTTGCCATGAAAATTTCTTTAAGGAGATGATAGTCAAACAAAACCTAAAGGATTAAGAGGCATCAAACAAGGAGAATAGTGATACTAGCAGAGGGAAGAATAAGAGCAAAATATTTGTAGGATCAAAACTGTTTGTAAACCTTACTGTTTTTTACTCCTTTTGTTATATTTCTTTCACCTGAAGTGCCAGTTCTAATAGTCATTCATTTTCATTTGCCCGTCTATTTAATTAAAAATATTTTTACTTAACATATGCCGAGTACTATTTTAGGTGCTGTAATCATGAGAGGAAATGGACATTGTGCTTTCATATCATAATTAAAAATTGAAATTGTTAAGTGTCATAAAAGAAGGAAACAGGGCTATAGAAACATAATACATATTATGTCTTGGCATATTTTTTAATTTTAAAATTTGCATTAACTCTTGTCATGAATTTCTGTTATTTGTATTATTCTTATATTTTGATTCTTTTTTACACAGAAATCCAGGAATAAGTTATATGTTTTTAAAAAATGTATATATTATTTAATGAAATACTCTGTTTATTATTAATATTTCTAAGGAATTTCTAAGAACTTTCTTTGTTATTTCAATAAAAAGACTTTAACACCTTGAAGTCTGATTAATAGCATGTCACCAAAAAACTATTTTAAAAGTTCCATACTATATATAAAAAAAAAACTCAAAATGGATCATGGACTCAAGTGTAAGAGCTAAAACAATGCTTCAACTCTTAGAAGAAAGCATAGGGCTAAGTTTTCGTGATCAGAAGCCAAGCAGTGGTTTTATAGATATGACATCAAAAGCACAAGCAACAAAGAAAAATAGATGTTTGCTTTCATCATAATTAAAAACTATGTGCTTCAAAAGAGACATCAAAAAGGTAAAAAGACAATCCAGAGGATAGGAGAAAAGCTTGCAAGTCATATTCCTGATAGAGAATGTGTATCTAGAATACATAAAGAACTCTTACAACTAAAACTAAAAAGACAGATAACTCAATTAAGTGTGCAAAGGATCTGAATACATGTATTTTCAAAGAAGATATAGAAATAGTCAATAGGCACACGAAAAGATGCTCAGTTTCATCAGCCATTAAAGAAATGCAAATCAAAACCAAAAGGAGATATTGCCTCACACCCACCAGGATGGCTATTTTAAAAAGACATAATAACAAGTGTAGGTGAGGTATGGGGAAACTGGGACTCTGATACACTGATAGTGGGAATGAAAAGGGATGTAGCCATTCAGTAAAACAGCCTGGTGGTTCCTCAGAAGGTTAAACGTAGAGTTACCATATGACCCAGCAATTTCATTACCAGATATCTATCCAAGAGAAATGAAAACATGTTTACATGAAAACTTTTGTACACGAATATTCATAGCAACATTAATCATAATAGCCAAAAAGTGAAAAAAAAATTCAAATGTCCATCAAATAATGAATGGATAAAGTGTGGCATATTCGTACAACAGAATATTTGGCAATAAAAAGGAGTGAAGTATTGACACATGCTACGGCATGGCTAAATGGTAAAAACATTATGTTAAATTAAAGAAGCCAATCACAAAAAAAAAAAAAAACATATTATGTAATTTCATTTATATGAAATGTCTAAACAACTATAGAGACAGAGTGTTAATTAATGATTTTATAATGCTGAATAGGAATGGTCTCTGCTAAAGGGCGTGGGGTTGCTTTTTGAGGTAATGAAATATTCTAAAGTTAATTATGATGATAGTTGCACAACTGTGAATATACTAAAAATCATTGAATTGTACACTTTCAACTGATAGAACTGTATAATATGTGAACTTTATCTCAACAGTGCTATTATTAAAAAAGCTAATTCTATTTAAAATATCAATTTAATCATGGTTTAATAGAGATTAAAAAGTAAATAAAATCATTTTCCTTAATGGATTTATGACACATTAATTGAATTATATTTTTCCTTTGTTTAAAGTAACACAAAAGTGTGAATTTCCTCACAATTGGAGAGGTGTGACAAAATTTTAACACTGGTATAGGAGCAAAAAGCGGAAAAAGGAGTGAAAACAAAGTAGAGTCTGTGTTTTCGTCGTGAACAGTGTCCTGCACATGTAAACACCACTCATTTTGACCACATAACATCAGCTATGTGAGAAGAAAATGAAAATAAGATTAATATTTGCTAGGACTGGTGGTATTTGAATTTACTTAGTGAGCTTGGACTTTTAAGTTATTATTGTCAGGGCTTTAAAAATTTATACATTTCTGTTAATGAGGTGGTACATTTAGATAGATGTATACTTAAATCATAGAATATAATTTTTCATTAAATAGCACCAAGATGTAATTTTAAGGTACAAATATTCAAGAATACAACATTCTTGAATATTTGTACCTTAAAATTCTTGAATTCTTGAATATTTGTATTCTTGAATATTTGTATTCTTGAATATTTGTACCTTAAAATTACATCTTGGTGCTATTTAATGAACAAGAGGTAAAGAAATATACGTATCTGTTTAGCAATACACATTGTAGTGCCTTGCAATAGAGCATATTATTTCTTTATGTACATTTGGAAATTGTAAATTATGGTGCATTTTTAAATATGACTATTTTAAATAGGCTTCAATGGAAGTTTAAAGCCCATTGGAATATTTAAAGAAAGATACATAAAGATATAATTTTTATAATTATTTATTTTATGAATGTTATGATAGAATCACTTGACAATCATGTCTAAGAAGCCGAAATAGCATACAGTTGAGAGGCAACATGTATCTTCCATTATCAGTTTAGCTTATTTCACCTTTTTTCATAATTAGACATAATAAGCACATCTCAAGTCATAATGGAAGCCTATTTTGTGAAGCGTGGCTGTTAATCCAGCTTTTATCTCATGGTATTGTCACAATTACTTTACCATTACTCTTTTGTGTTCATTACAGTATTCATTATGTCAGTTTTCAAGGTCGGTGTCTGGGTAGATCAATATTACCTTAACTCAGTGAATTAAATTGGATGGGATTTCATTCTTTAAAGATGTATTATTTTCAATATTCTGTATCTAGTTAGCCTCTTGTAGTTTAATTCAGTTCATCTAAAGAAAGAAAAGAGAAAAAAATAAAAATTTTCTAAAATAATTACCAAGATGCATGGAGTTTTAAGAGCATTGGATACTTTCAATATTATTTAGCCTAAGATAATATTGGTGGTTGATTCCTGTGTAGTCACTCAGTCTCTGCTTGAACACTCCATCCTGCATGTGGGCACAGCACCCCGAACACTTCTTGTGCTCTGCTCAAGCAGCCTGGTGTTGTGTGAACAGTGTGTGGAATCAGTCATACTGGTTCGTGGTTTCCTTCTTGCTGCTGATTGAGTTGAGGTGACTTACGTTCCTGTCACCATTTTTTAAATCAAATGCATTATATCTACTTTATAAGTTCGTTAGAGGAATTTAAAAAGATAGAATAATAGCTAATAAACTCAGATCAATAATGAACACCCAATAAATGTAATTTTTTTTCTTCCTACCTGCTACAAATGTCAAAACACTTGGTAGGAAACAAGCTATCTCAGAGTAGCATGTATATTTTGCATGTGAAAAACGTATTATGTATTTATTTTAATTACAGTGGAAATATAGTGATGCTTTTACTTATGTTCATCCTTCCTCATAATTTCCTTCATTACCTCTATTTTCTGCTCTCTTCTTTTTTCTAAATCTTCACCCTTGCACACTCAGGGAAGGGTGCCTTATGTTGCCCCTACTATTTTGTATTTCACCACCTTAAAATAAGCTAGCCACTATTGCTTCCGAAACCTTCAGTGAATTCTAGTAACCCATTCTACAAAATTCAAAATTCTTTGGCTGACCTGCAAAGCCCTTTCACAACTTTATCCCAAATAACTGATTTCTTCTCTATTTTCACTTCCCTTTATGACATGTTTTCCATTCCTTCCTTTTTTTTTTCTTTTCTTTTTTCATTTCCTATATCTCACCTTTCCATGCACTCAGTCCTAATATCTTGTGCTGTCATCTTTACTTATCTATATCCTATTCTTTCTTTAAGGTTCGGCATACCTCCACCATGAAACTTTCCCTATTGAAACTGAAATCAATTCTATCTTTCTTTAGACTTCCATAGCATTTTACTTGTCTTCCTCTCAGCTCTTTTTTCTGCTTTAGGTTCAGTTTGTACTTTCCTCTCCAGAACTAAATTATCAGTGTCTTGAAAGCAAAGCCCGTGTCTGATTTATCCTCAAATTTCCATCTACCAGTTTACTGCAAAGTCCTCCATCCCATTATCCACCCAGCAATACCTCCACCAGAAGTGATGTAGTTGTCTGTTACCACAGTTGCTTTGGCTTCTGTTGCTCTTCAAACACATGGAAAAGGTTTGTGGCCTGACTGTCGCCACTCCTGAAATCACATCAGATTGAATATTTAGGATTCTAATCTTAATGAGGAGGACAAAAGCTATGATTTCTATTTTGGTTTTTCACTTTGTGATCTAAATCATGCAGGTAGGTTTTCCTTTCATTGTTAGCTATATTGGGTTCTTTACTCCCTTTTTTCCTTTGCATATTTTTTTAAAATCTGATATATTTGTAGTTTAAACCTTTGCTTTAAAATGTTTTGATACCCAGAAATAGAGTTATTTCCTGCATGATAAATTGAGGCTGAATATTCAGTTTACAAAAAGCAAGCAATATTTTTATAAATAAAATACAGTATTTTCAATGTATTTTGTGGATTACAAAACATGTTTGCATTCATTATTTCATTTGATTCATACCTCTGTGTAGTAGGCAGTGGCAAGGAATATTGTGCTTACTTTATGGATTAGAAAGTAGCAGCTATGGAGACTTAAGGGATTTACCTACTGTCACAAGCTGGTGCTTGAACAATTTTGCCATGCACTTTCTAAGACACTTTCTGTTGTATAATGCTGAGATATTTAAAATTCACATGGTTTGATTTTTAAAAATGAGTTAACTTGCAGTTACCCCTCAGTGCTCCATCAAGTAAAATGTATGGCTGTAGATTTAGTATTTTAAAGGGCCTTATTTGGCTTTAACTTTTCTTTGATATTTAAAGTTTTGCCCTTGGATCTGCTATTGTTACTTATACTCTAAGTTGGTTCAACATCATGTTAGTTTTGAGTGCTTGGGTAACATGTGAGGTAACATGTGATTGGGATAGTTGCAAATTGGTTTCTGAATGTTTTTCTCGGAGTTTACTTGCATGCCTTTGTAAGGTGGCAGATTTTTAATGTGAATATTGTAGGAGTCTGGTTTTTATTCTTGAACTTTTTAGATGGTTTCTGTGATTTCATCATCCCAATAGAAATTTGACTTTATTATTATAATCTGAAATACATAGTTGGAATATAGAGTAGTAGATTTTTATAATAAAGATACCCTTCTTAGAACTTCTTAATTGTATTTCTTGGTCCTTATTCTCAATTCTGTATTTATAAACAAGTTATGTTTTTGGTTTCTTATTCTTTACAAAATGAAGAGACACAGGCGAAATCCCCACTATCTAAGATATATTATCTGAGAGTGGAAAATGGAGTTGTACAGGCCTTATGTCTCAGATGAAAAATGCAGAGGGAAGTAATTGGCCACATTCCCAACTCTTCTGAGAGACTGATCCAGTCGTCCAAAATGGAAAATGAAGTTTCGGAAAAAAAAAAAAAAAAATCCCCAAAGAGGCATGATTCATCTTGTGTGGCAGTAAATAGAACTCTTTGAGCACTGTTATTTATTTCACTACTTCACTGGAGTCCAAGTGTACCTATCTCTGTAGATCAGCCTCTTAAAAACTCTTAAACCCCAGCCCAAATACTTCCTCTGATAATCAGCTGTTTGTTGTTGTTTTAATTTTTTTTTTTGTAGTATTGAGAGATCTTCTAAATCTACCAGTTCTATATCTTCTGTTTAGCACTGTGCCCATTCTGGCTTTATTTTTATGGACTCTTATTTAATAAAAGTGATCATAGAGGTCAACTAGACTAAGTCAATTGCTCCTTTTCTAATATTCACTAAAATTAGAATCCAGTCTTTACTGAAACATCTCTAAGATTGAGGACTTTATTACATGAATTGTATACTGGAAATGATTACTAGGATCATCTTCTCTATGTTGCGCTTCTTTTTTTTTTTTTTTTTTGGTCCTAGTTTTGCAATGTATAGTCATAGGGATTGTATTTTAATTGCTTAGCAGTATATGCATTTTTGTGTGCATTGTTTTTATTTATGTTCGGGGAACTTTCATGCCTGTAATGTTGTTGGATCTGTATAAAAATCCCAGGGAGGTTGATCAGAGCACTGTAGCTATCACTATATTAGGAATATAGTAAGTTACTCAAAAGTGGTAAAGGTCACTAATGTCAGTGTCTGATCTAAGATTTTGGTATTTCATACCTAAGCCTTCTCCTTTCTCTCCTTTATTTGACAAAGGAATATTCCATTGCTTGCAGGAGTTTAGGGTTTCTATTTTTTAAAAAAATATATGTATTTGTTTTTAATTTGAATCCAAGATATTGGCTGGGGTATGTGTCTAGAAGAGTGAATAGTGTGCTTTGAAGATATAAGAGTTGGAAACAGAGAGTCTGGCTCAGGGAATGGGAAGGAGACAGAGAAAGGGCAACTCAACCTGTATTTTTGGGAAGGAAAGGGAAAAAACAAACAAACAAAAAGGGATTATATTTCTAGTTAATTTTTTTATATTTAACTTTTTACGTTTATATGAAAATTAAGACTGTTAAGTTTTCATTTGTCTTTGTTACTGTGTAGTGGTGCCTTATCATTCTAAACATCAAGAGATTGTATACAAGAGTGACAATAGGAAATAGTGCTATACTCAGTGTGAAAGTGATCCAAGGATATTTTTTTGAAGTAGTTAAGTGTTTTTGAGATCTCTTCTCATGTGTATTTATTCTTCTTGTTTTCTTTCTTCCATTTCCATCCTTCTTTTCTTCTCTTCCTCCATCCTTTTCTTCCTTTCTTCTTTGTTTATCTCTCTTGTTCTTCCTCCATCTCTCCAACTATTTCTTCTTTCCTTTTTTTTCCCTTGGTATTTATTTTGGTTTTTTTTTGGGAGAGGGGGGGTTTGGATATTTAATAGACACTCATTGAGCAAGTGCTATGTACAAAGTGAGCTAAATGCTTGGAAACATGTAGTACAAGGAAGCATATAAAACTTATGCTCTCAAAAGATCTTATAGGTCAGCAGAGTAGGAGGACAGTACAAAGGTCAAGACATCCATGGTGGAATCTGTCCAAGTTCTGAGTGTAGAAAAAGCAATATCTCAGGTGTTCAAAGTGGAATACTGAAGTTATGGAATGGGCAAGATATTTTAAAACTTTGACTTAGAAATGTAGTTCCTCTGAATAAGTCCTATGATTTGGGTCCCACAAAATACTGGCTGTCGTAACCGACAGTCCTATGATTTGGGTCCCACAAAATACTGGCTGTACGAAAGATTATATTATCATACCACATAAACTATATGTGATGATATCTATCATGCCTTGTAATATTAAAATTACCATGTATAAATAGAGTTGAGTGTGATATGAAAAACTGACTACTCTAGGTCCCTTAATTAAAATCTCTTGTCCCCTCCTTCCTATGGAGTAAAGCAAATTTGTAGTAAGATAACACAGATACTTTGTTTAGAAAGACTTATGAGGAACTATGTGTTTGGCAGGTCTGCTTACAAGGACTAGCCCATATTTGTATTTATGTGTAGAGAGGGATGGTAGTAATTTCAGGGAATGAGAGGAGATATGGGAGGAGATAATGAAAGCAAAGTAAGTAATTAATGTCCAATAAGGAATGTAGAAAGCTTGGGGATATACCTCTCACATACACAAATGTGTCAAAAACTGTGGAGAGTTAGGAGGTTACTGTGCAAGATCCCTTGGATATGTGTGTTTTGAGCTCTACGGCTCATTGCATTGGGGCCATTTATTAGAAATAATAGCTCTATCCAATTTAACAACTCCTCAAGTTCTCACAATAGTAAATGATGGAGTGAAAATGGTGATAATAATTATGTTAGTTAACACTTTTTGAATGCTTTCTACATGTTTGGACTATATAAAAT
This sequence comes from Pteropus vampyrus, assembly GCF_000151845.1. Classification (NCBI taxonomy): domain Eukaryota; kingdom Metazoa; phylum Chordata; class Mammalia; order Chiroptera; family Pteropodidae; genus Pteropus; species Pteropus vampyrus. Next base: position 3,182,302 of record NW_011888795.1, read on the forward strand.
TATTCACTTAATCTTCACAGCAACTCCCTAAATGATGTCCTAGCATTCATTATCTTCCTCGTACAGGTGAGGAAAAAGGATGAAGTGACTTACCCAAGATTACTCATATGGGAGATGTAGCTATTAACCATATTAAATACTGACTCTCTATAATAAGAAAACATCGTTAATATTTATTCATGTGGTGCTGGTAGTTTTAAGGGCTTTGCTATCCACTGTTATTTACGACTCATACAATGTTCCCGTGAGATGTATTGGGTCAGGTTATTTATCCCTTTGTAAGAGATGAAAAATGAAAGCCCAGAGAAACTCTCATGCCTAAGAACACATGGGTAGTAAGTGATAAAACTAACATTCCACTTCGGTTCTATTTACATCACAATCTAAGTACAGTCTACTGCACTCTGATGTCTGTTCATAATTTAAACCCATATAGGCAGGCCTAATTTTAGGCAACTTTCCAGTCAAATCGGCTAAAATCTAATAGTTTCTGGTGCTTGTGAATGTCAATTTAGGTCTCTTAGTAATTATCTTATGCATTATTATACAGCGTTCACTGGAGTTGCCAGATAAATGAGATGTCACTGCACTTAACAGCAAAGATCACTGCAGCTGGCTTTCCATTGGCTTCATTTGTTGCTAGGAGGAGTTGCCATCTCTCAGCAGCTGCCAGCCGGGCAGGCGTTTCTGAGTGGAGCTGAGCCCAGGTTGACAGCAGCTAGAAAAGGAATGTGTCCTAACCTGGCAAGGACATCCTTCAAGTCGATGTTTTTGTCAACTAGGCTGACAGAATCCCCGATTTTGATGCATTCCATTGCTTTTCATGAAGCCTATTTATGTCCTGTTCCCTTCTTTTTGCTAAAATTTGTTTAGTTGCTGACAGACCATATTCATGCGCCCTACAAAAGAATAAGTAAATTCCAATTAACATCTGAAATGCAGCAGAATTCAGTTCCAGCTCTAGTGGGAGAGTGATATATTGTTTGATTAAAAGAAGTAAGAGCTATTTTTTCTAAATAAGGGTACACATCATTTTCCTGGCAATTACAAAAGGGAGTTAAAAATGTTCCCGTTAGGATTTGGATGAAAGAATGAGAATTGTTCGATTTGGATGGCTTCCCATGTTTAAGATCCTGTTTATCTGCAATGTGACTGAAATAGATGCTGGAGAAGCAAAAGCATTATGTTCATTCTTTCCCTTCTTGCCTATACATATCATGATCCGTCTGCCTGGAATGTTCTTCACTCCTTTAGTTAACTCTTCTATATTTCTTAAGATCAGGCTCAAATGCAAGACTTTTGACAAAACTTTTCACATGCACCTCTATCACTGCCATTTATTCACTCTCTTCTTTGTGTCCTCAAAATGCTTCATTTATATTCCTATTTTGGGACTTCTGATAGTAAACTTTATAGTTGCTATTTTTCTGCATGGCTATTTCCATTACTAAGCTATCGAATGTCTAAATGTTCAAAAACCATATTTTATGCACTTTTAAATTCTTAACACCTAGTACTGTGCCTGTTCCTAGCAGACACCCCTCCTTAAACCCTGAACACCAGCATCAAGTATTTAGCGAATTCGCAAGTGCACATTATGATGAATCATTCTCAGTCTTCACACAGCTCAGTTCAGGTACAGGAGTCTCAAAAGCCAGGCTTAGAAGTTAAAAAAAATCACAATTATATTGTTAATCCCTGAAATATATCAACTCCCTCCAACCATACCTACAGTTGGAGATATTTGAACATTCTCTAATTACTAAGTCTGGGAAATGGAGCATAGTCTGTTGAAACTGGAAGGGATGTCAGAGAGTCAGTTGACCCACATGCTTCTTGACAGATGTGGAAAAGAAGGCCCACAGAGGCAATGTGACCTGCCCAGAGCCACCCCCCAGAAATCTGGTGGCTGACCTGTGCTTCATCCCCTAGTGAGTATTCTATTAAGTTGTTTCTCTCTCTCACATACAGTTGTTCTGCAAAGCAAGTGTGCGCTTGACTTACATTTGTATTCTCCATAGCTTTCTGAGTGGTCCATTTTGGATTCTCAGTCAATATTGAAATGAAATAGAGTTTCTCTTATTCTCTTCATCATGTTCTCCCATTCTCTTTATTACAAAGAGTATGAAAGAGAAAAGTTATTCTGCATCACATACTAAATGAAAGGAGAGTTTGTCCAGCTTCCAATACAAGGATTAGGAAGCACAATTTTGCCTCTTCATCCTCGTTTCTTTCTCTGCTTCCTTGCTTAGCTGTTTTCTACTCCTTGACTCTTTTTCTCTTCTCAAGGTGGAACATCTATCCAAATTTTTCATTAGGTTGAAAAGTATAATAGTTTCAAATAATAAAAGATGCTAGCCTCTTTCTCTTCCAACTCACTCTTCCCGTTACCTGGAACACCCCTCCCTCTGCTTTGGCTGGCCGATTCCTGCTCATCTTACAGGTCACAGCTTCAGTTTCACTCATTACCAGGCTACATAATATTCTCTTGTGTCATTATTCTTTTCCTCCATGGTGCATAAAAACATTTTTAATGTTTAATGTTTTGGTGTGTTTATTCGCTTAATGTCTGTTTCTCCAACTAGACTAAATTCCACAAGATTAGAGATCATTTGCAGTCTTTTACATTATTAGATATCCATCACTTAGCATATGGTGCCTGAAAAATATATAGTAGGTGTATACTAAAATTTTATTTAATGAATGAATTAAATAATTATTCTTAGCTCTTGTCTATCTTTGCTTAGTGACTTTTTAGTGGGAACCTGTACCTTTAAGAGGTTACCTGCAAGATAAGGAGAGCACTTGCTGTACTTCCCTGGGGGTTATTCTAGAACGATTCCATTCTGTGCCCAAAGATTACCTTATCTTCGCCTAGTTCTAATCTGCCCCCTTTCTGATATCACCTTTTGATTGTCCTTAGTATTTTTTTTCCATGTATTAATGTTTTTATTTGTATTTTTTTAAATTAAATTTATTGGAATGACATTGATTTATAAGTGATATAGGTTTTGAGTGTGTAATTCAATAGAACATCATCTGTTTATTGTATGTTTACCACCCTAAATCAAATTTCTTTCAGTCACCATATATTTGATCCTTCTTATCTACCTCTCCCCTCCCTCTTTCCCCTCTGGTAACCACTAATCTGTTGCCTATGTCTATGAGTTTTTGTTTGTTTGTCTTGTTTGTTTGTTGCTTTCAGTTTTATATCCTACATATGAGTGAAATCATATGGCTCGCAACTTTTTCTGTCTAACTTATATTGCTTAGCATGATAATCTGAAGATCTGTCTGGTCACAAATGGCAATATTTCTTCTTTTCTTATAGCTGAGTAATATTCCATTTTATGTATGTACCACATCTTTTTTTATTCAGTCATTTATCAAAAGACATTTAGGTTGTTTTCATGTCTTGGCCACCATAAATAATGCTGCAACGAACATCAGGGTGGATATATCTATATGGAGAAATATTTTCAAAATTTGGGGGTAGATACCTAGAAGAGGGATGGCTGGGTCATATGATAATTCTATTCTTAATTATTTTTAGGAACCTCCATACTGTTTTTCGTAATGGATGTACAAATTACATTTGCACCAGCAGTGTATCAGGGTTCCTTTTTCCCCACAACCTCTCCAACACTTTTTATCACTTGTCCTGTTTGATGATAGCCATTCTAACAGGTGTGAGACAGTATCTGTGGTTTTGATTTGCATTTTCCTAATAGCTAGTGAAGTTGAACATCTTTTCATAGGTTCAGGTCCTCTGGCCATTTTTTAATTGGATTTTTTTTTTTTTTATTGAGTTCTTTGTATATTTTGGATATTAGCCCGTTATTGGAGGCGTTGTTTGCAAATACCTTCTTCCTTTCAATTGGTTGCCTCTTTGCGTTGTTGGTGGTTTCTTTTGCTGTGCAGAAGCTTTTTAGTTTGCTATAGTCTCATTCATTTATTTTTGCTTTTTCTTCTTTTGTGTTTGAGGTCAAAGTTACAAAATCCTCTTTAATACCAAAGTCCATATATTCAGTACTTACATTTTCTTGTCCTTTGTGTTTTTAAGAGTAAAATTTTAGATCCTTGTTTCTTTGGACTTTCAATACCTCACTTTATTTTCACTTATATGGATAGTGACTTCTTTTTTTTTTTTTTTGGCCTAATTCATTTGTCATGCTTTCACGTTAACTGACTTCTGGACAATCTTTAAGGATTGTTAATTTTTTTTTACGCTCTGGTTTGTCTTGACAGTTTTGTGAAGCCTGTGGATTCCCTTTCAGAATAATAATTTTTAATACATAATGTAGAAAATACATAAAATTAAAAAAAAAACAGTAATACTAAATATAGTTGTCTATGACTCAGTTCTTATTTCTACCCCTAGAATAGACCTGGTTTGACCAACATTGACTCCACTCACCCTACAACCCAGGCTCTTATCCCAGGCACAATTGGAAGGTAGGTAGGTTGGTTGTCCAGGATTGTGATGGCGTGCTAACCTATTTGGGCTTCTGTGTTTAAGCTAAAAATTGAGATAAACTGTTATGTAACCATTTAAACAACTGTTTTGTCAAACTTTAGATAGCTTCTAATAGTTAGCCTTAATGAGAGACATGTTTCAGCAGATATCCAATTTGGATTTAAAATTAGTTACCCCTGCATATATTGACTTTTCAAGTGGATCATTATAGTTACATAAATGACACTGGCGGCAAGTGCTGAGAGGAGAGCTGCCATGTGATAGAGTACTTAAGATTTTCCAACTCAGAACACTCAGCAATGGTATTGCTTTCTTCTTGAGCCAGTCCTGGTGGGACAGTTAGGATTCCCTGTGCTCCCACAGGCTTTGCTAGAGTTTCCATTGGCTTCTGTGAGAGAGGAGCACAAACCATAAAGAAAATGGGCCCCAGTGGGACAGTGAGTGAATATATGGAAGAAAAATAAAGAGCATAAATACCTCAGCATCTTTGTGATTCTGATGCTAAAATTAAGACCTCCCAATAAAGAAATATCCAATAGAATCAATATATCTCTGGCACATTGGCAAGAACCTTAGTCTTGGAGCTGAAAAGCTCAAGTTTGAATACTGATTCAGTTCTTTTTTTTTTAAATTAAATTTATTGGGTGACATTGGCTAATAAAATTATATAAGTTTCAGTATGTAATTCAATAGAATCATCTGTATATTGTATGTTTACCACTCTAAGTCAGATCTGTAACCATATATTGACCCCTTTACCCTATCTACCTGTCCCCCTCCCAACAACCATATTGTTGTCTGTGTCCATAAGTTTTTGTTTGTCTCGTTCTTTTGTTGCTTTCATTTTTATATCGTTTTTCATTTTTATATTTCATATTTGTGAAATCATATGGTTCACAACTTTTTCTGTCTGACTTATTTTGCTTAGCATGATAGTCTTAAGATCCGTCCATCTGGTCACAAATGGCAGTATTTCTTCTTTTCTTATGACTAATATTCCATTGTATATATCTATCACATCTTCTTTATCCAGTCATCTATCAAAGGACACTTAGGTTTTTTCCATGTCTTGGCCACTGTGAATAATGCTACAGTGAACATCGGGATACATATATCTTTATGAGTAAATGTTTTCAATATTTTTGCTGTAGATACTCAGAAAAGGGATTGCTATATTCTTCTCTAGTGCACGTGGAACATTTTCAAGGATAGACCATATGGTGGGACACAAAACTAGCCTCAACAAATTTAAGAAGATTGAAACCATACCAGGCATATTCTCCAACTACAATGCTTGAAACTAGAGATCAATTGCAAAAGGAAAGTGAGAAAAACCACAATATGTGGAGATTAAACAACATGCTACTCAAGAATGAATGGGTCAAAGAAGAAATAAAAGGAGAGATTGAAAGATACATAGAAACAAATGAGAATGAAAATGCAACATATCAAAATTTTTGGAAAAAGCTGACTCAGTTCTTTGTGCCTTGCACATGTGCAAAGGGCACTATTTAAAACTTCATGGGACATTGTGGTCATTCTTATTGTGTAGAGTCACCCCTACACTCTTTAGTTTGCAAGCTCGTCAAGGGATATTTAATTTAATAAGCATTTATTGAGCATTGACAATGTGTCAGCACCATTAAACCCTTGTTTTAGGAGCTATGCCATATCTTGCATAATGCCTAGAGCAAATTTAAGCATACAGTATGTATTTAAAGAATTCCTGTAGACTCATTGCTATGTTTCCATATAAGTTATTCTGGTGCCCTTCACCTATTCATTCAGACTTACATTCAAAAGGGGATTAAATTTCCCCATTTTTATACAATATACATTAGAAGGGAAACAATCTTAGGAATATTTAAAATATATGAAAGAATAAGACGTATCCTCAACCGCTATGTAAGCAAACATTTACATATAACCAATTTGTATGATAATCACCAACCATGCTCATCCAGAATTTCTCAGCAACATGAATCCAGTTTGAATTTACAGGGTGTAGTCAAAAAATGATATTTTTGAGCTACAAATTTCCTCAAATTGTTAGGAGTAGGAAAGCTATTTCTACATCTTGGCCTTCCCTTCGTCTTCAGTAAACTTCCCCGGTTTCCTCCATGTATCACAACCACGCTTATCCAAAATACAAATAAAAACTGACTCTTCTGTGAAGCGTTGTCCTGAATCCTCACCAAATACAAATACGTGTTCTTTCTTTTGTGCCCCTATCCCTCTATTGTGGTCCTTAATCACATTCATTTTTCATTTACCTGCCTGTCTCTGCTTAATTATACGCTCCATGAGATCAAGTTAAAGATTTCTTTTCCTTCTTTTTGCTAAATCATCTTACTCAGTGCCTTGCAAATAGCAGTCCTCAATAACGGTTGAAGAATGAATGAATGATTGAATGAATGAATGAAGCTGAAACGATATTAGTTCATTATTCAATAAACATTTTAGAATGACTCCTAGGTGGCTGTGTGCTGTGCACTGGTTTCTATCTTGGATATATATACTGTGGTGAACTTGTATCTGTTGCCACAGCACTGATGGTCTAAGTTTTAATAACACTTATAAATGTCCTCTCAGTGTTAAAAATATATATCCAGAAATGTAGGGATTCTATCATATTTGAGGCTGTATGGAAAAATCTGTGGCTTTTAAAAATTTAACACTTGAAGTATAGAAGTGAAATTTCGAGAAATTCAGTGGGCATAAAGAAAACAGTATGATTCTGCTATCAGTGCCTAAAAAATATTAGACATATGAATCATATCAAAACAGTACTGATGATTTTGAGCATGCCAGAGATTCTATTTCAATCTCAAAACAATGACTCCTTTATAGCCTTATCCAAACCATTTCTTGCTTGAAATCCTCTGTTTTATAATCTATTTCTTTTTCTCCTCCAACAAACGAGTATTCTGGGGATTAATTACTGTAAAGCACTTTGCAAAGGAAAGGCCTATATAACTTACAAGTGGTGTTGTTATACTGTGGGTGATGTGCCAGTTAAATATTGACAAAAGCCCCCATTTTCTAAAGCCTGCATTGATGTATTAAACTCCTGCTGTAGAACACTACCTCTGGGAGTCTTATACATTATTTTCTTTAGATATGTGAATTGGCAATTAAAAATAATTATATTGCAGTACTTGTGATGCCAGTCAAGAAATCTGCATTGAACAACGTAGTGTGTGGTCTTTGAGTTTTAATTACCACAGAATACACTTTTCTCTTCCCTCCTCAGAGTACTGAATCTGAACTAGTGTAGCAATCCAAAATATTTCTTTTTTTTTTCCTTTAAAATTTTTTTTGTTTTATAGGATATTTTCAGAACAGTGAATGAAACATTCCTGTTTGTGTACTATGGCTCAGATTGCAGGAGAATTCTAACTAAATAGATTTCTTTTTTCTCCTTCCTTCTTTCCTTTTAAGCAAGCTTGTCTGTACATACATTGAATTTAATACTTTAACTGGGCTTCATAATGTTTGCTGATAGAATGGATAGCAAATAATTAGCAGTATCTTTGCTGTCACAAAAAGAAGCCTAGATAATTAAACTGGCCCAAAGCAAGTTTGAAAGAAATTAGGCTATCTCATTTGGGGACATTCTACTGATTACTGGGATTTTATTCTATTTGTAAACCTATATGTAAGCCTGTGTTCTCTGGGTTTGGGCTAAAGGGTGTTTAAGAATGATTATATGAGTGCGAGGATTAGACTGTACCACTCCAAATCTCTTCTGAAATGTAAGGTTTGGATTTTAAAGATCTTTTCTTTTCTTTTCTTTTCATATTTGAAGGCATTAAATTTGCATATAATTTTTAAGCGTTGTAGAATTTTATACAAAGTTATAGAATACTGTTGTTTGTGCTAGATTGGAAGGCATAATAATGTTCTTTATAAAAAACTAAAGAATCTATGAAACTAAAAAAGATAAATATTAATCTAATGTTTCGAGATTTTGTTTCCTTATTAAATCATGACAATTTTTGAAGATTTGGTTTAAAAGTAGGATGAAATATCTGCATTGAAGTGTTTTTATAAACCAGACTTATATTGGAATGGTTATCAAACATGGAAATATTTGTAAGAATAATAGTCTCTGTGAAAACTCTTGATTTTGGCAAATATTTCAAAGAAACGATTTGATTTTGCATGAAATTGATTGTTATTTAAAGAGAGTATCTAAATTTACCTTTAAAGATATTCCATCAAAACAATCATTTCTAGTTGGTACATTTTGCTATAGTTTCTTGTTAAAACACTATATTAGTGTCTAATCAATAGTATCTTTACTATGATTATATTTGGCTGCTCTTAGTTGGACAGAAAATTAGGGAAGAAATGTAGACCTTAATCTGATCCACCCATATCTGGAAATGCTGTCTTTAATTTCTTTTTAGTTTAACTTTTTTTCTTTTGAGATCTTAACCTCTGTTGATGTCTTTTAGCAACAGTCCCCAACCTTTTTGGCACTAGAGACCAGTGCTCCTATGAGAATCTAATGCCTGATAATCTGAGGTGGAGTTGAGGCGGTGATACTAGCACTGGGGAGCAGCTGCAAATACAGAAGAAGCTTCGCTTGCTCACCTCCTGCTGCGCATCCTGGTTCCTAATAGGCCACTGACTGGTACTAGTCCATGGACCCCTATTCTACAGGAGAGATGGCATCTAAAGTCTGTTGAGTGATAAGGCAGTGATTTCAGTTGGGTGAGGTCTGGGGAGATGCTTAGCGTAAAATTAGGGCCAATGGTTATTCAAAGATGATAGTCTACTAGTATAAATATTAATTAAATTATCGTGTTGTTTTGTAGTAGATAGGTAAGTGAACTAGAAGTGAAGAAAGAAATTTGATTTCAAATTCTGTTGCTGCCACTGATGAGTTCCAGAAAGTGCCATGCATTACTGGAAGGTTCCAGGCAGGGTTCTCTTAGGTAGATTTGTAAGCCGGAGAGAGTGAATGAGAGCTGGCAAGACAGCAAGGGAGCAAGGCAGGGTTCATGCCAACCTTCTCTGAATCACTCTGCGTCTCAAAGCCCTACTATTTTTTATTACTTACATCTGCATAAACTGCTGCTAATCTTTGAGATATTTAACCTGGTAGTTTCCGCTGGTATTCTTTGAAAATAGAGCCCCTTGGCTAACATTCTGAGAATTTATGTCCCAAGAAACCAAGCTTTTTGATGATTTCCTTATTCTATGTGACCAAAGGAATCCTCTTAGTGGTAAACACTATATATTTATGGAGAGATACTGTATTTTTATCTGGCAATAGTTACCCAATGTGATTAAGGTTCACTTGCCCTTATCAAATTGAAAGATTACTGTTGCTTATCTTATTCTTTTATTTAACAGTTGAAAAATGTTTACCTTTCAGTTATTACTCTCTCCAAACTAAAATATGTGGAAAACCAGAAAGAAAGAAAAAAACACAAAAGAATGTTTCTCTAAACATTCAAAAGAGAAATAATGTCTTTCTACAAAATCTCTTGTACTTATAAGTGAAGAAATTATTCTGCTTTTACATGGTCTCTTATCTGTAGTTCTACCAACCTAAGTTGTTTTGTTTCTTTGTCTAAAGAAACAAGAAGCTACAGATAAAAAGGAGAAAGAGGAAGGACTGACAGTAGTAACAGGGAGTGAGAGCTGGGAAAAGCAACCGTGAATGAAAAGAAAAAGCAAGGGGATGTTAAAAATATATTTGAAAAACTTCTACCCCCCAAAAAAGGAGAGTTTGAAAGATGCAATAATCTCTGAATCTTTATATAATCTTAAATAGTAATTTAGTATATTACACTCTTGGGAGGTCTAGTTTACTGAAGTTTTATTCAACTAAATCATTCTCTTTAGAATCTCACAGAGTTTGGCACTTCTTTTGACACAGAATATCTCAAACTGGTAGCAAATCAGACCAGTAGAATTTCCCCTAAATCAAGTTGGAAGTGAAGACATGGGGATGCAGTAATGGGACTGAGTTTTATTTTAGAAAAAAACCTTTTACATTGGGTTAGAATTTAACAATGGAGAGAGGACCAGAAATCCCTAGACATTTACACTTCATTTTCTCTTCTGAAAAAATTGTAAGAAGTTATTTGTAATATAATTCTTTTAATTCTCAAGAGAAAGGTTTTTCCTCTTTCACAATCTGCCTTTATTTTTCCTTCAGAAAACATCACAAGGACTCAGAATTGGATTAGCTAGAGAAAACTTTGATTGATTCAAATTAAATCTTTCTCCTCTACTTTTATCTCTCTTCATCTGTCTATGAAAGAAATATAAATGAAATTCTGAAAGAATGTTTGATCAAAATCACCTCTTAAAAAGTCAGTTATTCAGTGTGTGTGTGTGTGTGTGTGTGTGTGCGTGTGTGTGTGTGTGCATATATATGCACACATATACATACAAGATTTCATGTAGGCGGACAGAGCCACTCGATGGGGCGAGTGGGGAGCGAAAGAGGAAGAGGGAGAAGAAGAGGGAGAAAGAAAGGGAGAGGAGAGGGGGAAAGAAAAGGGGGAGAGAGAGATTGACTTTACAAATCAGAAAATTGTATAGACCTTTAAAATATTTCACCTCCATATTTACCTCACTATCTTAGACATTAAATCAATTGTATAAATATTTGAATAAATGAATAAAATGTTTTTTTCTTTAATATTCCCATTATTAATTTCTTTAGAAAAACTGGAAAAGAAAGATGCTGACTTGGTGGAACATACTGTTTTGTGTCTTTACTGTATGTTGCCACATGGATCTGTGAACAATGAAAAAATTATTAATTGGCATTCTTTTTTTAAATATTGCTTTATTTTTTTAATTATAGTTGGCACACAATATTATATTAGTTTTAGGTGGAAAACACAGTAATTAGACATTTATATAACTTACAAGGTAATCACCCCGATAAATCTAGTACCCATCTGACACCATACATAGTTATTACAATATTATTGATTATATTCCTTATGCTATACTTTACATTTCCTTGACTATTTTGTAATTACCAATTTAAACTTCTTAATCGCTTCACCTTTTTTACCACAAACCCCCTCCCATCTGTTAACCCTCAAAATATTCTCTGTATCTATGAGTTTGCTTCTCAAAATATTCTCTATATCTATGAGTTTTGTTTGTTAATTTTGTTCCTTAGATTCCACATGGAAGTAAAATCATTTGGTATTTGTCTTTTTTTGTCTGACTTATTCCTCTCAGAACAATATCCTCTAGGTCCATCCATATTGTTGCAGATGGCAAGATTTCATTCTTTTTTTTATGGCTGAGTTGTCCATCGTATATATGTACCACCTCTTCTTTATTCATTCATCTGTTTTGAACACCCAGGTTGCCTCCATGTCTCGGCTATTGTAAACAATGCTGCAATGAACATATGATGCACATGTCCCTTTAAAGTACTGTTTTGAGTTTCTTTAGATAAATACAAAAGTGGAATTACTGAGTCCTTTTTTGTCTCTTGTTACAGCCTTTATTTTAAAGTCTATTTTGTCTGGTATAAGTATTGCTACCCCAGATTTTTTTTTTTTTTCATTTTCATTTTCATGAAATATCTTTTTCCATCCCTTTACTTTCACTTTATGTATGTCTTTTGAACTGAAATGAGTCTCTTGTAGTTTAGTTGTAATTTTAATGTGGTTGTGAGATAAGGTGAACATAGTGTCTATCTACTACACTATCTTGACTAGAAGTCTCCTGTTTGGTATTCTTAATACTATGGTCAACACGGAGGTACTACACATTTGAAAAGAAAACACATAGATTGGCAATAGCTAGTTGGGTCAATATAAAGTAAGCCTTTAAAAAGTAACTGTTATCATGCAGAACAAACTTCTGATTCTGAGCAATGATAATGAGTGGTTTTAAGCTTAGTGAATATAACTAAAATTTGGTATGAATTTTGGCCATTTTCATATTTTGGTGAGATGTCACTGCACATATTTTGAGCTTTGACTGTGATATTGTTATGCATTGCCTTCGTATTTCCACTTAAATAAATTCTGAATTGCATTAGACCCATGGTTGCAATGCTGATTTGTTACAAATATTGTTATCTATAACACACTTTGCTTTTCTGAGAACTTTGGGGAAATACTTCCTTTATTTCCTTTTAAGATTAACAGTCCGTTTCTTCAGGAGTTTATTGTCAAAGTTTACATCATTTTAATGTTTTGTCTTAAAACTTGAACAAAGTATATTTCTATGGCTAATTTATTTCTGTAAATTTATTTTCTCTTATTTCCAATAGTTTCTCACATTTATACTTATTAATTATATATATTTTATCTGAATTAGTAAGACAATATTTACCACAGTATTTATTAAGTAATATTTGTGGAAAAATATCCTAGACCACTCCTTTGGCTATAGTGCTAATTTAAAAAAAAAGGTCATGCCCACAAGATTCCTAAATTCTTATGTCCAACCTAAATAGTAAATTAATAGTATTTCATAAATTTAGATATTTTCAGATATTTTTAATATCTAAAAATTTCTCCTAGTCAATGTTATTAAATCACAAGACTACAGAGAAAGCTATTTATTTATATGCAAATAAAATACTGTCCATGAACGGAGATGATAATGCTACGTAATGAACAATGACTAACAACAGTATATACGTAGAAAGGCAGATACATAAATACACAGAAATATAAATACATGTATAGATGTATATATGTGTATATACATAAACATATGTATGTATGCATATATTTTTTGAAGTAAATAAGTTTATAGCTTATTAGACCAGAACTAATTCTAAGCCCCTCAAATTAACAAGTGATGATCTATATATAACTAGTAGGGAAAATTTTTAATTTTAAAAAATGTCACTTTAATAAACAATAAAATAAGAACCTGTCTATTCTGTGTAGCAAGTGGGATTTTCTAGCTTATTGCATAAAGAAATAAGTATCGTGATGTCATGATGTGGTGAAGATTTGAAAGGTCAAGTTCTGACCCTGCTGCATAGTAGAGATATGATTAATAGGCAGTGCAATTGGGCAATCAGTTTTCCTCTGTGAGTCTCTGCCTCCTATTCTATAAAATAGGAATTCTAATCTTTGTGTGCCACCTCACTGGGATGTTGCAAGGATCCAATGAAGTAATGACTGTGAAAGGCCCCGGGAGCCCTAAAATGCTACCCATGGGTAAATGGAGATATTTTTATTAAATGCTCTAGTGCTCAATAAGTTATATAGCATGTGTTAAAAAATAAAGGATCCTTATAATTTTTGCGGGCTACTCAGTACTGAAGTCAGAACCTTCAGCCACAAAATGGCTATTCTGCTCAAGTCTTGCACATTATCAGGAAATACTATAAGATTTGTTACTCTTATAAAGAACTCCATGATTAATGTTGTATGGACCCCACTTTATCTCATTGACCTGTGATATCAGATGCTGGGTAACATCAGCAGATGCAGTGGTTTTATAGGTCAGTCGTCTATTTAGTAAGTCACAGATTTCTCTCCTGTGTCCAAGCCATCATCTACAAACTTCTATGGCCTTCGACTCCTTCCACATGTCAAGTAGACTAGACAGCTTAAGGCAATTAAAAGAAACTTCAGGACACATTTTTTTGCTTAAATATATATATTTTCATGAGGATAGTATTACTGTAACAAAATGAGAACTCATGATATTCTGAAAATACATTCTTTTTTAAATTACCAGTTATAAATCAGTGAAATCTTTTAGCAAATGAGAAGTGACATTCTAATAATTATAGCTAATAACCAATTATTAAACACTTGATATATGCCACGTAATGTGTTAGGTGTTTTATACGCATTATCTTATTTAATTATTAGCACAATTTGGTGCTATAAATACTGTTATTACCTCTCAGTGAGTATTAAGAGATGAAAAGTTGAATTTCTGAAGAGTAAAGAAATTTATTTAGGGTTGCATGGCTAATAAATGGTAGGCCATAGAGCTAAGCTTATCTGGCTTCAAAAAACTTGCCCTTAATCACATTGAACTCAAGGGTTGTCCTCTATAAACACATGTAACTACCACAACTTTTCTTTCATTCACTATTTTGTGATAAGCTGTTACCCCTATATCTATAGTCATATTGATGCGTTAGTTGAAAATAGAGATCTGATTAATAGACAGTGCAGTGTAGCCAAAGGTCTTGGAATGAGAGATTAAACCTGAGTCCAAGTTCAAGTTCTCATACACAGAGTCATCTTGCAAATATCAGTTGTCTCTTTGAGCTTCAGTTTTATCATCTGTACTGGGAAGATGATAAAATCTATTCTGTAGAGTTATTGAGAAGTAGAATGAGACACTGTGAGCAGTGTTATAAAATAAGTTGTTATAATTGGATCTAATATCTCTTTTAATCCCTACTGAGTAAATTCTACTTCTTCCCCTAGTGAAGAGTGAACTAATATTCATTGAACACCTAATATGTGCCAAACACTTTATTTATACTAATTAATATTAATTACAAATTTAGAAATTGGATTTTATTACCCTAATTTTGTAGTGAGTAAACAGGTTTTAAAGTAGTTCACTCTCTCACATAATGCAAATAATAAGAGATGGAATAAAAAACCCTACTCTAGATGCTGTTTTTTGTTTGTTTGTTTGTTTGTTTGTTTGTTTGTTTGTTTAGGCTAGAGTCAGGTCTCTGCAGTACCCAGCAAGATTCTAGTCTGTTCCTCACACATGTCATCTTCGAATGGTCTTTGTATTTGCTCGTTTGAATTCTCCACCGGGATTGTTTTTCTCCATATGTTTCAATGGCTGCTGCTTTTTGTTATTCTTCTTACCTTTCTTTTGGCATGAAAGCTGAGAGATGCTGTTCTGCCCTCCCTCTTCTAATCACCAGTCTCATGGTCTCTTTTGTTTTCTTTATAGCACTTGTCACTGTTTGTAATCATTTATATGTTCATCTAGGTGTAGGTTGACTCCTCTAGTAGACTGTAAGCTCCATAAGACCAGGAGCCATGTCTATCTTGTTAGCTCCCACGTTTCAGCATTTAGAGTAGGCTTGGCACAATAGGTGTAAATTTGAGGACTGTTGAATGAATGAATGAGGTTTATCTGTCTCTTAAATTCTATTTTCCATGTAGACTGAGGCTGAGCAGATCATTATAAATGTAACTTTAATTTCCTCAGTTATTATCAGTGTTTTCCTTGAATGTCACCTAATTTCATGCAAAGATTTCTGTGGCACTGATAGGCTTGAGCATTGGTTACTAATTTAAATGTGTAGGGGGACAAAAGAAGGCACTTTGACAGAGTGGTGGTTCCTGAGCATGATATAAAGCAAAACATACAAGACATGGTATACAAGAAAACTCATGAGGAAGTTTTGAAGGTATTCAAAATGCTAAGAGAGTGCTTATATTTTGAGCTTTAAGTTTGCAGCCAGTCTGTAAAGTGAATTTCCCAGTAGAAAAGTGAACTTATAAAAATGTTCTCTGTACCTTGGTAACAAACAAAAGCTAGTTTGGGATAGACTCACTAACTGAAGATTTTTGTCTACTGTGTCATTGAAAACTCATAATGAAAAGGGTTGAATTGAGCTCAACTTACTTGAGTGCATCTATTATAGCCAGAATCCTAATTATGAAAACTTTATAGTTGATGATTCAAGAAATAAAACAGTCAGGGATGAACTTTAAGGCTTTGAGTTGAATATGCAGAATCATCAATTAAGATAAATATCATTTGGGTTTTGAACATGAATTTAATCTGAGTTTCATCTGTAACCAAAGATCGTATTACAATTTAGTGAAGATTGTTTTTTAAAAAAATTAACGATAGGTATAAATCTAATTTTTAAAGGAAGATTCATGAATCCCTTGGGAGAAAAGATTCTTTGTTTTGCGTTTCTCTTAAATGACACCCAGATGGTTTATGTAATTATGCTGTGGCTTTGATGATATTTCTTGAGAACTAGGTGCAGTCTGCATTAATTGCTCTGGTTCCTTGCTGTGAAATATTTTTCTTCTGTTATCTATTTTGTTAATGATGGGTCATTGTCACACAGAATAGTATTGCAATTCACAGACTTATTTTCAGTACCCTCATTTTGTTTGAAAACTTGTCACCTCTGCCTAAAGTTATTTCTAATACTGAGTCAATTTTGGTAACATTTTCATTCTAAAGCCCTTTCTTTCACTTATTTCTAGAGATGGTAAGGTCTTATTAAACAGTGATTGACAACTTTACTTTTTCTTTAGAATTAGAGTTATCAAGGAAAGCTGCTCCACCAGGATAGTCTTTTTGGCTCAGGTTGAGTTAAGAAAGTATCTTTTATTCGTGCTCCTATAAGGAATTTATATATACTTCCAGCATTTGTCATTTTGTTTTGAAAACAATGTGTCTCTTTTCATTAACAATAAGTTTCTAAAAGGCCGGGATTCAGCTGCCATGAACCTTTGTAAACTTAGGTTCTAGCAAAGTTCTTGCAAATATTAAATAAGTAGTTGTTGAACTTGAAATGTAGACAAATGCTTTGCTCTTTTCAGTTACATTCTAAAGGCATTTAAAGTTTTGCATTTATTTGCTCTTCCACTCAAAGACCCCATTCTATTCTGGGGTTAGTGGTTTTATGCCTTTGGCTAGCTTTTCCCATGTCATCTATTCTTACTAGTGTTACCTTTCAGAGCCTTTATTTTTGTGATTACTGCTTCTAATCCTCTTTGATGCAACAGACCTGATAACTAAGCACATTAAAACAATAAGCTAAATTTTACAGACTGTTAAGTTCTAAACAACTTCCAAACAAAGCTGTATGCTTAGAATTGTGTTAAGCATCATGGTGGAACAAAGAAAATATAAGATATGTTTTCTCCCGGATTTATTTTGAAAGGCATTATATAATAAGAGAACACAACTGGAGAATGAGGTAAATATATATTTAGTACCGAACTGTGCAGTGCAGATGAGAATAAAGGAAGTAAGGCTAAGGGAAATAAATCAAAAGTTTAAATTATCATAGCAGGCTATATGATTTGAAATAACCCTTGAAAGTTAAGCAAAGAGAAATAGATTGGGTGATTGACAGTATTAAAGTTATTTAGAAGAAAAAGTCTACATAAGCAAATATTAGATTTTTTTTTAAATTTTATTTTTAGACCTGAGAGTCTCTAATTTCTTCCAGGTCACTCAGGGAAATCCATTTATGTTTGATCATTAATTTTCTATTTAGTGTTATTTTTATATGTATGTCACTTCATCATTTAGAATTTTATAGAACGTAAATTCTAAAGAAAAATTCTAAAGAGATAATAATCATTTTACACAACAGTATTGACTAACAGATCATAAGATTTAGATCTCTACAATAAACAGTGATTCTTCTATACATTATAAGTGTGTGTGTGTATATGTGCGTCATAGCTAAGCAGCAAATGGATAAAGCCTTAATTCCCCATAAGTAGCCAAAACTCAAGTATAGTCTCTTGGAACAATTGTATTATTTGATTATTTGCTTATAAAATGAAGACAGTTTGGTAAAACATCTATGTCAGTACCATGCTCAAAACAACAACAATTATCCTAAGTGTTTGTAAAATATAAATTATTACAATTAAAAAAAGGAAGTTTTAAAAATTGTCTTTATGAATATGTTTATCCCATCTCTTCATGTGTGCTTTCTGGAAAACTATTTAAAAATTCCTTGATGGAAACCTATGTATCCTCCATTAGTATGCATACCTAAAACAACCAAAACTCTGGTCATGGTTCCAGAAATCAATCAATTCAACCAGATTTTAGATCAGTGAGTAAATGAAAAAAGAAGAACAGATGTCTGAGTGCTTTAAATTCTCCATAACTCAGTAACACCACAGTGCTCACCACTAATAACCGAAAAGGAAGTCTTTCAACTAGGGTCTATTATTGATGAATATTTGACTTGGGGGGTTTTACGATTTGGCAGGATCCTTAGGAAGGTTAACATACTGGAAAAAGAAAAAAAATTCTGATAATTCATCATTAATACTCTAAACTTCAACATCCTTATTAAACTGGAAAGTTTTCTTATGGTGCCAGCAACACATGTGATGGAAAATCTAGCCAAATATCTGAATACATACTATTCAGAGCAATGGAATTAATCCTTCTTCTCTTCAGTTTCAAGTTCATATTATAATAAAAGTATCTCTTTCTTTAAGGTTTGGTTAAATTTTGAAATCTTCACTTGCATTAGCAGAATTAATGGCTTCTCTGTCTAAATCAACCATTCTGTGCTTATGTCAGTAAATAAGATACACTTTTGTTTAATTGAATATATATGCATCTCTTCTAAGCTGTGATCTACTCAGGGACAGGCACCAGGCTGTGCTTGTTTTTATATCTTCAGCACAAAGTAGATGCTCAGACATTTGTTGTCATAGTAAATGAGTATGTTTAGTTATTAGTTGGCTTGATTGTCTCTGGTTATTTCTACTAAAACAATATAACCTTGACATTGTATAGAATCTAACTTAAATATCCCTACAACAGGATGTATTTGCAGAGTAGTATTATTTCATTTACTTCATGCAAGACGTTTTAATTAGTAAAGGCATCCATGAAAATAATTATGTTGGTCTGACCCAAAGGGTGGGTCACAGCATGAACACCAAAATTAAAAGTATAATTAGATTCTAGTACACTTCAGTTTTATGAGAGAGGGGTAGGAGATAAAAGAGCTTCAGAATTTACAAGAATTTTAAGTTGTAGTTATAAAATAATGGTAACAAAACTATACTTACATGATGAATTCTTAGGGAAATGCTTGTTTATTTACGTAGGCCATTTAATAAAAAAGGGATGAATTATATCTAACAATATTTCATTTACTCATTTCACATATTTCCTATAATAAATTGATATTCTTCATAACTCATTAATCTAGAAAATTAATTCTAACCATAAAGAAATTTCTTTCAGAATATAGTAAAAAGAGCACTAGATTCAGAGTCAGGAACCTTGAATTTTAGTGCTGGCTTGACTCATTAAGAGTTAGTTATGGCTAAGTCCCTCTTGTTCTCTGAGGCTCAGATACTTCATCTGTAAAATTGAGATTATAATTCCAGTCTCATAGGAATTAACTGCTTACCTACCAATATAGGCCATAGGAATTAAATGGGGTGACATATTATACTTCATGTTACAGGGACCAGTATATAATTCCAGACTTTAATGGCTCTCTCATTTGCTAGTTCAGATTCAAGCCCACATGGTAAGTATTGTACTGGAACAGCTTGTTTTTTGTCCAGACTGTCATGTATCTTTGAATATAGGTTACTTTCTCCACTTATTCATTGGTGATGCTTAACAGGGGTAGCTCCCAGTTAGTCCATTCAGCTTGTTGAATATGAATCCCAGTAAGTATATAACTTCAGTGTCATCACCAATCTGCCAGAAGCTCAGAGCTCTTTGCATAACACTGGGGCCAAGGAGTTAAAGGTCCAGCTTCTCCAGTAATTTTCCGCATGGCTTCAGTAACTCATTTTAAGACTTCCAACCTAGTGATTCTCTGAATCTGAACACCAATATGTTACAATAGAGTCTGTTCAGAGTTCAGTGTTTTCTAAGTTATTGGGAACTTGAGATTTGGAGTTTTGTTCTTTTTACTCTCTAATTGTACGATCTGCCATGAGAGTCATGACAAACATTACTCTTTCCCTGTGGAATGGTAGATAAAGGACAGTTCTGCAGTGTGATCTGCTTCTCTTTGTTCCTCACCTTAACCTCCTTCCCTGTTTTGTTCCTATCCCCTGAAGCTAGCTAGGGGCTCATATCATTGGGAAGCCACATTACAAACTACTAGTGGGTTTTTTTGTTTGTTTTTGTTTTTGTTTTGTTTTGTTTGGTAATTATTCTGGAGATTTCTGGTGTAAAGATTATTTGACAGGCAGGGAAGGGGACAACTCTAACTGAAGCATATTTCAGCAAACATCTTAAACTTTTTGAATAACCATATGACCATTTAGGAATATTAATTGATCATCATGATGGGCAAGGTGCCATGTGATCATTAAGATATCCTCAAAGGTAAAAAGCAAGATTCTTACCACTATCAAGAGCTTACCAATTTAGAAAAGATGTTGAAGTTGGATGCCTCTTTTTCAGGTTCTATCCAGTAGAAAATAGAGAAAAGGGTGCAAATAGGGGTCAAATTATCAGTGTTCTTCATAGCAAATGCCTAGTAGTTGGGAAAGCTATTATGCAAAATTCAATGTTGACCTTAGACAAAAATGTAGACTTGAGAGCTAGAGGCAACTTGTGAGTAAAGCTGTGTCAGTAAAGTATCCCACGTGTTCTTACTCATTCAGCTACACAGAGGTTCTCTGGCAGGGCAGGGATGAAGGAAAGAATGCCAGGGCTACACTTGTACCTCAGGTAAGAGAACCAGGACTCTCTTTAAGAAGTGCTGATTACATGGAGATAGGAAGGGAAGGAACAATCTTAGTCTCTATGGCAGAAAGTGAAATAGAATGATGTTTTCTTCCCCACATTTGAACCTAAGTAGCCTTACTCATTTTTTATATGGCCCAAAGAACATGAAAATGTGACCAGTAAGATTATCCACTCCTGATATGGAATAAAGAGGTAGATATAGAAAGTCCATTTCTCTGTTATGGTAAAGGAGGGCAGTGGTGAAAATTTATTCTAAAAGAAAATGGGATTTTCTTCTAACAAGGACTGATAAAATGTGTACACAAATAGCTACTATAACTAAAGTCTCCTAAAAATTTGAATACTATAGCTATTTAATTATGTATGTTCATAGAAATTATGTTAAAACTTTTTAGAATGAAGCTGGATGGAAATAATCAAAATAAATACTTGTAATTATCTTTTAATGAAGAGTTCATTTGCCTCTCTAATGTCAAGGAAATATAAAAATAATATTTTGTTTGTGATGAAAACAAATTGAATCACAAGGTTATATTCTGAATCACAATTGAAAGAGAATATTCCATACTTTTATTAATATTACAAATAACATAAAAAGAATAATAATTGTTTTGCACTGAGCCCAATATGTGCCAGGCCTGTACTAGATGTTTACTGGTGGTTACATTTGTAAAATATTTGGATAACATGCAAAGATATGTTTTATATCATTCCTCTTAGGAAAAATTCTCTTATACCTATGTTGTACCTTTAAATTTTTTGGGAAGTCTTCCACAGTTTTCCCTCATCTACATTGTTTCTTAGTTGTCAGAAATCCTGTATAATCTTTTCTGGGAAGTCTTCCACAGTTTTCCCTCATCTACATTGTTTCTTAGTTGTCAAAAATCCTGTAGTATTCTGAAAAACGTAGTCAGCACTTATCCAACGGTATAAGGCATTCATTTTATCTGTTTATGTGTATATGTCTTATGCTTCACTTACCTCATAGGCAGAAATAAAGGTCTATATGTCTCTGTACTCTTCTCCCACAATCCAGTTTCACTTAGTGCCTTGCATATAATAAGTCTTCAGTAATCATTAACTTTTGGTTAATACCTTCCGTGAATTTGAAATTAAGAGGACTCTTACCATTTGAATTCTTATTTGTTTAAGTGGCATTAATTTATTATCATTCACCTACTTATATGATAGGTAAATAGATTTCATTCTCATACATAGCAAAATAACTTATTTCTGGCAATAATTTAACATTTTAGACCTTCTTACTGGATATTGTAAAATTCTTGATAAATAAACTTTTCTACGTAGCCTAATCCTAAATTACTTTCCTACTTTGGCAGTTTAGTTCTCTAGCATCTCCATCTTCCAAGATATGTGAAATAATCATAAAGAGATAGAATTTGCTGAGAAAAAGCATCATATTATTAAAAGGTCAATTGCCGGGGAATCGGGAACCTTGCTCTATTTCCACTTTGGCTTTGAATTCATACTGGAACCTCAGGAAGTCCTTTCATTCTTATTAGACTAATACTTATGGAATGCTCATTGTATCTCAGTCACTGTTCTAGACTCTGGAGATATTATAATGAACAAAATGTACAAATATTTTTTGCTTTTATGGGGCATAAATTCTAGTTTCCCCTTTTGAGCTATGGTATATTTCCCTCTAAATAAGAAACTCCCCACTCGAAAAAAATGAAAAGATTGGATCCTAAATCTCTCAGGATCCTTCCATGTTTAGCGTACCAGAATATGCTTGTGATATATAATGGTTGTGGCATTTAAGGGCTAGAAGTTATGATTACTAAATGGGAAATGTTGTGCTTTTCCAAGATATTAACAGTATAGTAACCAAGTATACCTTGGTAACTATAGGGGCACGTATCTTCCTATCACCACTAGCAAAGAAGCCTGTCCCCAGATAGAGGACTTCTGCTTCATGTCCAAGCTAGGCAAGCTTTGGCTCAGAGTTCTCAATCTGGTTTCTTACTGATTTGCTAAAATATAAAATGATTCCAACCTTCTAAGGGAGGAACCACTTGGAAATTGGAGAATGAATGATGTTAACCTACATTAACGTGGCTGCAGATTTCGGGAGAAGCTGCAAACCCTTTGTAACTTCGTCAGGAAATTTAATGAACAAGAGTGGCAGTAATCAAGATTCTTCAGAATAACATGAATACATCTTACTAATTTGCATCATTTTCTGGAACCATCTTACTAACTTTCTGTGGCCTTTACATAAAAAATAAGACCAAACTACAGGGTTCCATTGTAAGCTCAAAAAATATATGATCTAGCTCATGCCGAAAGTGGTATCAGGTAAATCAAAACCAGACATGTAAGAACAAACCTAGAATCAGTAAGCAAGTAAATTATTAATTCATGTTTAAATCTAAGTATACAATAGCTTATAGTCACTGTCCACAATATGCACCTATATCATAATGTTGTAAATACTATAATAATATAACCAAAATATAATGTGATAAGTGATCGAATCATCCTATGTACTTAGTAGTATGAGAACACATAGTTAATGAGTGAATAAATCTCCTTAGTAAAGACTTCTGAGTGGAAGTAATACATGTACTGGGTAATGAGAAATGTTGAGGTTCTTATTGTTCTGTAAAAAGAAGAAAGAGAATTCCAGGCAGAAGGAACAGCACATAATAAAGGAAAAGAAAAAATACAAAAGTGGGATGACTGGTGACAAGTGAATTGCTGATTTCTA
Organism: Pteropus vampyrus; assembly: GCF_000151845.1. NCBI lineage: Eukaryota > Metazoa > Chordata > Mammalia > Chiroptera > Pteropodidae > Pteropus > Pteropus vampyrus. The sequence continues at coordinate 3,205,908 of NW_011888795.1, forward strand.
GTTTCCGGTCATACATGTAGAGAGCTGAGAAGTCATCACTTCCATCCTCAGGACAAGAAAAAAAGTTGAACGAACTGAAAATCAACAACTCTTCTTAGATGCATCAGAGAATTGAGGTCACAGGGCAAACAGCTGAAAACTGAGAAGACAAGAAAATACAGTGTCAGAGTTTACTGGGAGCAGAGGCTGCAGCTGGATTCTGGTAGGAACACTTAAAGGGTAATTGACCAGTAGTTGGTGTCTGAGCGTGGACTAGCTTGACAAATAACGACTCTTGGTGACCCAGCCTTCATGGGGGGGCATACTCTCATAAATTTTAGTTTAGGAGCCCCACCAAGTTGTCAGGGTGAAGATTAGAGAAAAAGTTCTCTTGCATGTGGCTGAGGGTGGAGGAAAAGTAACCATTCTGAAATACACTGAGTGTATTTGTTCTCATTGATAAAAGCCTGCTCTCAAAGCAAACTATTTTACCAGAGCCTAACCAACATGGGTTTCACCAGAGCCTAACAGGCTTGGTTTTTCCAGAGCCCTAGCCAAGAGGGAGAAGGGAAATGACAAACTCCATCCCCTCTCTAGCCTTCCTATCTCACATAAGGATGTAGGAGGGGAAGCTGAGAAGCATTGGTGAAGGTCACAGCCCAGGGGCACAGGCCCACTAAAAGACAGAGCTAACCATAGGAATATAGAATGTTTTTCCTCTTCCGCCCCCATACACCTTACCACATCTACATTGCTCCTGTGTAATAACAGAGGATTATAACTATAAAGAAGCACAAAGCTCACACTCTATTTAATAAGAAGCCTCTAGGAAAAACCAAAGACAACAAGGGAAATCAAAACAAGGATATTAGAGACAATTTTAGTCTTTGATACCTACAGCTATAGTGAACAGTAAACATAGCCTGACTACTAGCCAAATAAATGTAAAATCTCACACTAAAGGCCTGTTTAACTCAGTTCATTTTGCTCCATACATCATGTCTGATTTTAAACAAAAATTATAAGCCTTGCTAAAAGGCAAAGACACAATTAATAGTGACAAATCAAGCATCATAAACAGTTTCAGATGTGACAGAGATTTTTGGAATTATCAGACCAGGAATTAAATGGAAAAATGATTAATATGATAAAGATTCTAATGTAAAAAATGGACACCATGAAAAAACAGATGGTAATGTAAGCAGAGAAGTGGAAACTTAAAAAAAAAAAAGTGAAAAGGCAATAATAGCAATAAAAAACACTAACAGTAAGGAAAATGTCTTTAACAAGCTCATTAATAGACTGGACAGGGCCAAGGAAAGAATCAAGGAACTTGAATATATGTCAATAAAAACCTAAACTGAAAAATAAAGAGAAAAAAGAAGGAAAAAAACCCAGAATAGGATAACCAAGAACTGTGGCACAATCATAAATGGTGTAACATATATAAATGGAAATGCTAGAAGGGGAAGGCGGAAATAAAGGAACAGAGAAATAATTGAAGTAATAATACCTGAGAATTTCCCAAAATTAATGACAGACACCATAAAATAATTTCTTCAGAAAGAAAGTAATTATAAGGCAATTGCACTATCCATGAAGCAGTACAATATTGTTTGAAAGTGCACTTGGATAGTCCTAAATGTATATTGCAAAGTCTAGGACAACACCTAATTTTTTTTAAGAAATATGATTGATATGCTAAGAAAGAAGAGAAAATTCAATTATATAAAATGATCAATTAAAACCAAAGAAGGCAGAAAAGAACGAAAGACAAAAAAATAAATAGATAAATAAATAAAAGCAACAAAAATAAAAGTTACAAATATGTTTTATATTAATCTGACTATAGCAACAATCACTTTGAATGTGAATGTTCTAAATACGGTAATTAAAAGACAAAGATTGTCAGAGTGCACTAAATTAAAAAAAGAAAGAAACAAGACCATATACCATCTACAAGAAACCCACTTGAAATATAAAGACATATACAGATTAAAATAAAGGGACGGAAAATAATATACAATGCTGACACTAATCAAAAGAAAGCTGGAGTAGCTATTTTCATTTCAAACAAAGCAGACTATAGATCAGGGAAAATTATCAGGGATAAAGAATGTCATTACATAATAATAAAGGAGACAATTCTCCAAGAAGATATAACATTATTCAATATGTATGTACTTGAAACAACAGAATATCAAAATACATAAGGTAGAAACTTGTAAAACTGCAAGGAGAAATAGATGAATCCACAATTATAGTTGAAGACTTCAGTACCCCTCTATCAGTAATGGACAGATCCACCAAGCAGAAAATCAATAATGATATATTGAAACTAAATAGCACCATACATCAACTAGATCTAATTGTCATTTATAGAGTATGTCATCCAACAACAGCAGCATGCACGTTTTTCTCAGACTTACATGAAATGGTCACTGAGATCACCCACATTTAGGGCCATAAAACACACCTTAACAAATCTGAAAGAAAAGAAAGCATACAAACTATGTCTCAGACTGCAATGTTATTAAACTTGAAATAAACAACAGGGAGATAGCTGGAAAAATCCCAACATTCTTGGAGATTAATCAACACATTGGTCAAAGAAATCTCCAGAGAAATATTTTAAAAATTGAACTAAAGGAAAATGAAAATGCAACTTACAAAAAATCATGAGATGCATGCACCTGAAACTAATATAATATTGTATGTCAACTGTAATTGAAAAATAAAAAAATATATAAATATATAAAAATCATGAGATGCAGTGAAAGCAGTGCTTAGAGGGAAAGTTATAGCATTGAGAGCATGCATACAAAAGGAAGATCTGAAATCAGCAAACTAAACTTCCACCTTAGGCAACTAGAAAAATCAGAGCAAATTAAATCCAAAGTAAGCAGAAGAAAATAATTTATAAAAGAGCAGAAATCAGTGAAATTGAAAAGAGAATTAATACAGAAAACCCAAAAGTAAGCTCTTTAGGAAAAAAAATCACTAAAATGGATAAACCTCTTTTTAGGCTAATCTAGTGAAAAGAGAAAAGAAACAGACTAATAATATCAGTAATGAATGGGGCCCTCATGACCAATTAAATGGGCATTGGAAGGAAAGGAAAGAAATATGAACGATTCTATGCACATAAATTTGATAAATGGACAAATTCTCTAGAAGCGCAAACTACTAAGCTCACACAGAGAGACAATTTGAATAGGTCTGTATCTGTTAAAGAAATGAAATGAATAATCTTCCCAAACAGAAAACAATAGGCACTGATTATTTCACTGGTGCATTCTACCAAACGTTTAAGAAAGACATTTTACCAAATCTCTACTATCTCTTCCAGGAAATAGAAGCAGTGAAATAATCTTTAAATCATTCAGTGAGGCTAGAATTACCCTAATACAAAGAGCAGACAAAGATATTACAAAAAAGGGAAATTGCAGACCAATATCTCTCATGAATATAAATAAAAAAAATTCACATCAAAATATTAGCAAATTGAATCCAACAATTTTTAGAAAGAATTATATACCATAACCAAGTGGGACTTATTCCTGATACGCAAGTCTGGTTTAACATTTGAAAATCAATTAATGGAAATCAACATATCAACATGCAAAAGAAGAAAAATCATATGATTATATCAAGAGGCACACGAGAAGAATTTGACAAAATCCAATACCAATTTATAATAAGAATTCTCAGTTACCCATGAATAGGAAGAACTTTCCCAACTTGATAAAGAACATCTACAAAAAACCTACTGTTAACATCATACTTAAAGGCGAGAAACTAAATATTCCCCCCCAAGTTGGTGACTAAAGAAAGGATATCCCCTCTTCCCGTTTCTATTCAACACGATATTTGAAGAACTAAATATTTAATAAGACAAGAAAAGAAAAGAGGAGATACACAGATTGGGAAGAAAGAAATAAAATTGTCTTTGTTTGCAGATAGTATGATTATCTGTGTCAAAAATCTAAAAAAATCGACAGGAAAACTAGAACTGATAAGCAATTTAGCAAGGCTACAATATACGAGATTAATACATACAAGAGTCATTTGCTTTCCTTTATACCACAAAGAATATTTGAAAGTTGAAATTAAAAATACAACATTTAAATTAATATCAAAACAAATTGAGTTACTGAGATATAAATCAAAGAAAATATGCAAAAGATCTATATGAGGAAAATTGCAAAACTATGATGACAGAAATCAAAGAAATTCTAAATAAATGGAAAAATATTACGTTTACGAATAAGCAGATTAAATATTGTTAAAATGTCAATTCTCTCCAATGCATCAACAGATTCAATACAATCTCAACCAAAATTCCAGCGCATTATTTTGTGCGTATTGATAAATGGAAAAGCAAAAGAGCCAGCAGCTAATATAATATTGAAGAACAAAATCAGAGGTTTGACACTGCACAACTTCAAGAATTATTATAAAGCTACAGTAATCAAGACAATGTGGAATTGGTGAAAAAATAAATAAATAGTTCAATGGAACAGAATATAGAATATAGACCAGAAATAGACCCACAGCAATCAACTAATCTTTGAGAAAAAAATCAAAGACAATTAAATAGAGCAAAGATAGTCTTTTCTACAAATGGTGCTGTTACATCTGGACATCCGTGTGCAGTAAATAAATAAACAAAGAAACAAATAAATAAAGACACAGACCTTACACTTTTTACAATTAGCTCCAAATGGATATATTCCTTCATGTAAAGCACAAAACTATAAAACACTTAGAAGATCTAGACAACCTTGGGTTTGGCAATGACTTTCAATATAAAACACCAAAAACTAGAACCGTGAAAGAATAAACTGATGTTAGACATCATTGAAATTAAAATTTCTGCTCCTTGAAACACACTATTAAGAGAATGAAAAGATAAGCCCTCAGACTTAAAGAAAATATTTGCACATCACATATCGGAAACAGGATTTATATCCAAAATATACAAAGTATACTTAAAACTCAACAATAAGAAAACAAACAATCCAATTTAAAAAATGAGCAAAAGTCCTCACCAAAGAAGATACACAGTTGGAAATAATCTTATAAAGATACTTAACCTCATATGACATTAGAGAATTGAAAATTAAAACAAAGAGACACTGCTGCACATCTATTAACAATTGCTAAAATCTAAAACACTGACAACATCAAATACTGGTGAGGATATGAACAATAGGAGCTGTTTTGCATTGGTGGTGAGAATGCAAAGTGGTACAGCCATTTTGGAAGACAGTTTCAAGGTTAATATATAAACCAGGAATTGTTTTCAGGTATTTACCCAACTGAATTGAAAGCTTATGTCCACGCAAAAACCTGTATGTAACAGCAGTTTTATTCATACTTGCCAAAACTTGGAAGCCACAAATATACTTTGCTATGCATGGATAGATAAGCAAACTGTGGTATATCATACAATACAATAAAATATTATTCAGTGATAAGAAGAAATGAGACAAAAAGAGATGGAAGAATTTTAAATGCCTATTGCTGAGTGAAAGAAATCAATCTGAAAAGACTGTGTACTTTATGATTCCAACTATATGAGCTTCTAGAAAAGGCAAACATATAGAGACATTGAAAAGATTATTGGTTTCTAGGGATTCAAGGGGAAGGAGAAAGAGACAAATGAAAAGTCTGTGCATAGAAGATTATCAGGGTGGTGAAACTATTATATATGGAACTATAAAGGCAGATCTATGATATTATACATTTTCAAAACTGTAGAACTACAACACAGAGTAAACCTTATTGTAAACTATGGGCTTTATTCAATCATAATATATCAATATCGGTTCATCAATTATAATGAATGCACCACACTAATGCAAGATATTAATAGGGGAAACTGTATTATGGGAACAACTCTGTAGTTTCTGCAAAATTTTTCTATAAACCTAAAGCTTTTTTAAAGAGTAAAGAGTAAAAAATTAATTTGAATCATATTGGGGAGATGTAAGAATGTTCTTTTAAAAAAATGCTTTGCCTTAGACCACAATAGATTTGAGATAGCATATGGAAATCAACAAAACAAAAGTAGCAGGTCAATCATAAATGAAAAAATAAACCATGAAAAGTAAAAGTTAAAATAGGAGATTAATACTTATGTCAAAAAACAATCATCTATGCAGAGCCGTAGGTATAAAGGACTATGGAGCTTCTATGTCTGACCAAGAAAATGACCCAGAGCTATTTGGAAGCTACAGTGAAAACAGTTATAGTTCTGATGTTTAATTTCGGGGCATAGCAAATGTAGCTACTCCTTAAATAAAAGTTTCAAACAACATCTTATGGGGGAGTATTGTAGGATAGCATGCAACAGAAAATCATCCATAGCAAAAAGATTACTAGTATAAACTATAGCAGTGAGTGGGGACATGTTTTATATTTGAGTCTGGTAATTTTGTACTTTCCTCTAGATTCAGCTCATTCATTCATTTATTCCAAAAATGTGTGTCGATCACCTACTATGTGCTAGATATTTCTTTAGATATTAGTGATAACTCTGAGAATAAATGGAACTTACACTCTAGTGAATTAATTTGACAATTGTTCAGAAATATTTAGTATTATAGGTTCAAGAAAAAAGTGTTCAAAATATAACTCAATAATTTATAATATACATTTTATTCATTTATCTTTTGTTAAAAGTACTATATATAACTTATTAATCTTAAATGAATGAAGAAGAAAGAGACTTACAGCAACTGAATAAGTAGAAATTTGTCATGTCATTCAAATTAATTAGATTGGTTCTTTTTTCTAATGTATAGTATTATTGGAAATTTATGGGAACAGCTTTGTATAACATCTCTAAGTAGTCAGCCACTTTTATACCAGCATCTGAATAGTCAAGGGGCCATTAGAGAAAGTATGAGGACTGGAAATATTGAAGTCTTTCCACCCCAGAATTGCATAAGGACTGCAGGGAATCGATTTGGAAAGGCCAAAGCCACGTATTTATTATGCTTTAGGAGAGCCCTGGGTGTATTTCACCCAGAGGACTACCTGTGATTCCTTCACTCAAGTCTTTTGAGATCTCCGAAAAGTGTTTTCTCCAGGTGTTGCTAATTGCCCAGGCTGAGTTCACACTGCTGCTTTATCAGGCATGGGGACCTCTGTGAAGTTGTGACATGGATGTTATATTTGATCAAGGGAATCTCAGAGGGGTTACAAAATGACAACTTATTGCCATACCACAATATCTCCATACCACCTGTATTGTGTTTCCCAAAATTCATGTCCACTTGGAAATGGTCTCTTTGAAGAGCTAATAATTAATCTCGAGATGCTATCTTACTTGATTTAGAGTGACCCCTAAATCCAATGAGTGAGGTCCTTAGAAAAAAAGATAGGAATGCAGAACACATGGGTAATTAGGCCACATGAAGACAGAGGCAGAGACTAGAGTTGCTCATCTATGAGGAATCTGAGGATATTGGGAATCTCCTTAAATTAGAAAAAGGCAAAAAAACAAAACAAAACAAAAAAAAAACCCTTCCCTATAGAGCCTTCTGAAAGAGAATGGCCCTTCTGATATATTGATTTTGGACTTCTAGCCTCCAGACTAGTGAGAGAATAAATTTCTGTTGTTTTAAGTCACCCAAGTTGTGGTGATTTTTATGGCAGCCCTGGGAAACTAATACATCCACACATACTGAATGTGAGAAACTGTAGAAAATACAAGGAAAACACCCAACCACATTCTGAGGCCTCATCATTCAGTGTGATAAATAAAAAGTCAAAAACAAAACCTCTTTTACAGGCACGATCTTCCCAAAATCTTTTTGTAATGAAACAGAATCAAAAAATAAATAAAACTTCACAAAAGGCATACATTGTTATACTTTAAGACAGGCCTTGAGTGAAATTCATCTGCTGTATCACATCTAAGCATAAAACATTTTGACTAAAATTAGACTATTTCAGCATGTATCGTGATTATTTTTATCCCTTTGTCGTCAGTTTTATTCTGCACTTATTAATAGTCTGGTTCAGAGCCTAGCTTTCCTATTTACTAACTGATTAATTTTGAGCAAGTTAGTCTTTCTGCCTCAGTTTCCTCATTTGTCAGATGGAGATAATAATGGTTCCTAGTTATAGCATTGTTGTGAGGATTGAATAAATCGATAAACACAAAACATTTAGAGCAGTACTTGGCATATAGGAAGTTCCTAAAACATGTAGATATTACAAATGTCTGCTCAAGTTTCTTGGAGAGGCAGTAGCATCATAACTATTGACTTTAAGGAAAGACTTACATAACAAGCAATGAAATTCTGAACAACACCATTATCTAATCATAGTACCATTAAAATATTGAGTTATTTTCTAATCTTATAACTAGCAAGTAAAAAGGCCAAATACCATGTTTCAGACTTTAAATACTATGTTCTTATTCCATTTTTTATTTAATGCTAAGCTCTGACAAGGAAATAAGTGTGTTATCTGTTCCATTAACTAAAATTTGTTCAGGGAAAAAAAAATTCATTACATTTGCAAAGTAGAATTCACAAAACAAGCTGCCAAAACAGCTGTGCAGTTCTAAAAATAATAATGAATCTAAGTATAACCCCATCACAATCTTTTAAAAACATACATTTAGGGCTTCTTCGATCTTTGAAATTGTTTTACATTTTCAGCCAGTTGACATTATAAAGAAATATTTTTTATTGAATGCTATATTAAGGTAGCATTGTTTAAAGGAGGATCTCTTAGGTGAAATTTAAATGTCTCATCAGCCATATCATTCAAATACTAAGCTAAATTGCATAATTTAATATGTATTACCTGCCCACCACGCACATATTTTTTCATAGCTGAAAATGAAATACAAAACTGGAAGGGACCCTCGGAGACTTTCCAGTCCATTCCACTAATTTAATAGACGTGGAAGCTCAAGCGCAGAGAAGGGAACTTATTTACCACATACATACCACACAGCAAGGTAGTGGCAGGCCTTCTGTGCTTTCTGCCTTCCTCTTTTGCTTTATTCTTTATAATACAGCTGAGTGCTTACTAATTAACAGAGAGGAAAGCCCATTTAGGATTGTTAGTTTAGATTTTGACTTTGCTGCTTCCCTGTAGGTCACATGCATAGTACTTAGAACTGGTCTCTGAAGCCAGACTAGTTGGATTTGATTATCAGCATATCACTTGCTGGCTGTGGACTTTAACGTTTCTGGACCTTAGTTTTCTCATCTATCAAATAGAGAATATAACAGTGACTATCTCATAGTATTGTTATGAGAATTAAAAGAGGTAAACACATAAAATGTTTAGGAGAGCATAGTCATTCGTTTAAAGGGAGCTATCAGTCTTATATGATCTCTCTTAGCTTCAGTTTTCTCAGCTGTAAAATGAGAGGCACATTTACTTTACAGAGGTACTGCCAGGATTAAATAAAATTCTCTACGGGAATGTACATGGTACATATATAGCAATATATATGAACTCATACTTTAAACAAGCATGATTTATAAGAGGAAATCAAAGGACAATTTAACTTTTCACTGTCCTTTGTAGGTTTGTACACTGGATGGAATTTTTCCCATGTGCCTGGATGAAACCCATCATTTTTCTTAAAGGTGTATAACACTTATTTATGTAATAAATTTAAATTTCCCAATCCATTACAATATAAATATTTATTCAAAGATTATTTATTCTCCACTCCTACACTGAGTCAGCCACTAACAGGGCCATGCTTGCAGGGAGGCCACCTAGCTTTGCACTAACCTCCATTGCTCACATTCGAATCTCAATGATTGATCCCTTCAGGGCTGGTTAGAGAATGGAAAGGATTGGGCAGAAAAGAAAGGAGAATTCTTACTTGATTGATGCTACCATAAGAAGATATTTGAGGGTGACTTTTTCTCCCCTGTGGTTTTTTTATGGATTCTTCAGAGACTTCTCCTACTGGGCTCCCTAACTGCAATTCTGTCAGGTCAGTCATATACTAATCTTCAGACCACCATACCCCAGAAGCCCCTGTTGTTCCAATTTCCACTCTAAGTAGATTTTCCATGCTGGAGACCCATTACCTTCCCATCCTGTCTTCTTGGATTAGAATTAAAAGAGCTCTAGGCAGACTCTTAACTACCACACCTGGTCTGTGAAAAACATTCAGCCACATTTAATGATTCTTGCTGAATTGCTGACTTTTAACGTCTTTTATAATCTAGAAAGTAAGGAGACATCTTTAGGACTTTGGGATGTGGAATTATCTGGAAAAAATAATTAAGCCAATCTCATGATCTATAACTTTTAGTGATTTTCCAGAGAACAAGAAATAAAGTTAAAATTCCTTGTTCTGACATTTATATCTCTCCACACCTTGTCCCCAAAGCACATTCTTAGGTGTTCTTTTCACTCTGAGCTTTACTTAAACTTTATTAATTTAAAAGAATATCTGACCATATCTGACCATTGAGCAAACTCTTCATTCTTTTTCTATTTATTTTTCTGTGTTGTTTCTATAGATTTTTCCACTCAGAAAACA
>NW_011888795.1:3219211-3230017 GCF_000151845.1 Pteropus vampyrus
AATTTTTTTTTTTTTCATTTTGGATTTGTCCCTGAGTGCTTATTTCATTTTCAGATGGCTCCAAGGAACTTGTGCCATTAATTTTTTTTTATGCATCACTCTGACTTTTCCAGGACTTGCCATCATTTTATTAGTCATTTCTTATAATATCACTGCGAGGAAAGTCAATATTCTTCCCTTTTCTGTCCATCAGGAAAACCCTAGACCTGAAGAAGAGAAATGAAGAGTGCCAGGTCAGATTCCAGGCCGGAATCATTCCCAGAAGATCAATTTTTAAAAGCCATCTTAAGGGCTCTGAGTAAACCAAGTAGTCAGTTCATAGCCTGCAAAACTGATTTATTGATGTAGTTTTTCCAGTAGTCTCTTAAAACTGATGCCCTCAGCTTCTGTGCCTCTTCTTTGGGACACACTGAGTCTTACAGATTCCTACAGTAAATTGCTTTTTGAGTTTGTTTCTAAAACGTTCAAAACCTGATACATGAAAGTAGATTCATCTAATTTGAGGATGAGAGTTGGGAAAGACTTCCTTAAAGTAGTAATATTTGAGTGAATACCTGTAGGAAAAGTTAGGAGTAAACAAAGTAAAGGTTGCAAGGGAGAGGTTAGACAGAGAGAGGTTAGACAGAAGAGGTGATGGGTTAAGTTAAGGTTAGCGGGGTAGATGGGGAATAGTAAGTTAAGTTTTATAGATTGAGTTTCAAAAGGGTGAGAGGCCCTGATAGAAATTTCAGTTCAGGACTTCAGGACCAAATCAGGCTTTTTTTAGCCATCCTATTGTAACTTCCAGCAAGTTGACTGAGGATCAGTCACGATACATCTGGCTAATAAAGTAATTATAGCATTCAACAATGCAGATATGTAGGCTCAGAAAATGTTTAATGAGTGAGTGATACAGAATACAGGGTAAAAGAATTGGAAGAGAATTTGAACCTCTAAATTCATATAAAGCCAGAAGGTCTTTGGTCATCAGCAAATACTTTGACACAAAGAAAAGCATGAGGTTCATTCTTTCTTGGCATTGCAGAATGATGCATGGATCTCTAACTTATAAAATGGCCATCATGTTTTGTGCCCAGCATTGATGACTTTTAGATGACACTTGGAGAGAGATTTGTGGCAATGTCTAATTGATTGGTTGTGATCCAATTTTCTAAAAAATCATCTCCAAGTTATGGAATGAGGTAGCCTGGCAGTAATCCAGCTGAGAAACAGAATGACAAGCAAAATCTATTTATCAATGCAATTTGAATTGTATTTAAGTTGTGTTTAGTGGAATTCCACCATCCTGTCTATGCCAATTGTGTCAATCTCCCTGTTATTCTTCCCACTAAATTTGTGGGTACTTTCCTTAATTTTCATTCTAGTACTGTCTTGTCTATAATCTGGAGGAATATACACATAATATTAAGTATAGAAACATATTTATCATTTTAGTTTATCTTTGCTGAAAGTATGATGGATATGTAAAGTGTAAGATATATTGATTCTCATGAACTTTTTGGATTTGGCTCATCCAGAATTAGTTCATTGGCTTCACTTTATTCCTCTTCCAGTACCTTTCATGAGTCCTGCTATTATTAAATAATTTAGATTGAAGTTGTTATTATTTTTTAGCTTGTTTTGTCAAATGATAATGAAAAAAGGGATTTTCATGAAATGTGGATATAATTGGATAGCATGAACAGAGATTTTCACAAAACGTCCAGTTCTTTGCTCATGAATTGATTTAACAATTGCCAACTAAGGGGCAGGAAATTAAATGCCATGTTACATGCAGCCTGAGGTTCCTTGAATGAAAGAAAAATGCTTTAACTTTTCAATGAGCTGTGGGAAATTGTTCTAAGATCATTAGAAAAAAGTTTATTTCTGTGAGAAAGAGCCCTGTGGTCATCTGAGCAGAAGGACCTTGAATTTTACAATGTGAAAGGTTTCTACTGAACAAACTACTGGATCTTGACTCCATTGACTTTGGGAGGTAGGAGGGTATAGAGCACAGAACTGGAATTGTAACCCCTCAAAAGTTATTCTCTTTTAGTAATACTACAATGTTACAACTATTTCATGTTCTATCTGAATGAATGAAACACCCAGCCACTAACCTGAATAAATGCTGTTTCTCTTTTCACATAGGACGGTAATAGTCGGTATTCAACTCATTTACAGTCTGTTTCCTCAACTCACAGAAATTTATTTGAATAAAATAATTTCAAATAAGAAAAAGAAAGCTATATACCTGAAGATATTCTTTGCAGTATTAGTTGTAATAGTGAAAGATGGAAACAATTTAGACATCCAACGGTATAGAAATTATTATATAAATTCAGATATACAGAAGTAAAGAAATGTTTATAGCCATTAGTAGTGTTTCAGTAGACTCTATAACTGTGGAACATTGGTTCCTGTCTAATGTTATATAGGAGTACTGAATTACTAGCTATAATAGGGATAGCTAATATTTATTAGGCCCTTTCATGTGCCAAGCACTATTTAAATACTTTACATTTATTCATCCTCACAGTAATTCTATGGGATACTATTATTATCTCCAATTTACACATGAAGAAACTGAACAAGTTTGCAGAGCTAGGAACTGCTGGGTCTGGAATTCAAACCCAGAAAGTCTGTTTCTAGAGGTCATACTACATCACTACTCTAATAAGATCAGAAAACAAATGGGTATATTCACATTGATTATATGTGGTGATACTCTGAGTGCATCTAAAAAGCTGGAAGAAAATACACAGAAATAAAATTAGTTAATACTGTTGAAATTTGCAAGAGACACATTTAAAATTTTTCTTTTAATTATGTAATGGTTTTTTCTACTATTTAAAAATATGACTTAGTAACATGCAACATTTGAAAACAGATTTCAAATTTTATTAAAATAGTCCAGTCACATATGACAAAAGAGAGATCTTCATTTCACATAGCCCCTTACTCAGTTTGAAAACCCACTCCCAGAGGTCTGGTGATAGATAAAAGCCACTAGAGAGCCCCAGATAGGGAAGAGTAAATGCTGGAAGAATGAGGCTTTTGTAGAAAATCAGAAGCAGCAGGATTTACTAATATAGAGATCACAGAGTTGTAGCCTGGATAAACTGTTCATAATCTTCTAGCTCATAATATAGAAGTAACAAGGATAATAGATCTAACTGGCATAGGAAAAAGTAAGTTAAATATTAAGAAGAACTTCTGAGCTTTGATAGTATTGTGTTGGATTGTTTATTCATGTTTTAAAATAAACTTTATCTGTAAAACTCACAGCTACCCATCCCTTGGAGGAGCAGAAATGATCATATAGAGAAGGAAAGATACTGTATTTACAGATAAAGGTGGCAGGCTGTGATGTGACTTCTGGAATATAAAATATATGATTGAGAAGGAGAAATGTGTATAACTTATATTAAATTTATTAAAGATTCATTATGGGAAATCTGTGATTTTTGGTGCAAAATTATCTGTCATGTTTTTTAATGAGTTTGAATAACATAAAAATTATCTTTTATAATTAAAATAGCCTTATAAAGCTTTTTTTAGCTTGGAGTCTATGAATGGCTTTCGATTGATACATCTGCCCCTGAAATTTTACAGCAAGTTTATATGTGTGCATATGAACATTTTCAAAGGAGGAAGCATCTATAGTTTTTATCAAATATTCTCAAATGTCTGATAACTAAATTTACTATAATAGAATTTTCACTGATATGTTACAACAGGAAGCTGGATGTGGATTAGATGTATAGACAGATAGAGAGACAGACATACAAATAGAAAGATAAATGATGGATGGATAGATGGCTGGCTGGCTGGCTGGCTGGCTAGACAGACAGACAGTAAATGGGCGGATAGGTAGGTAAGTAGGTAGGTAGTTGATAGATGATAGAGAGACAGATAGATAGATAGATAGAGCCTATTGCACATGGTTGGAGAGTTTGTCGATTCCTCCTAACGTTGTGAATCTTTTATATATTGTTGGATGCTCTCTGTTGAAATGAAAATATGTAATCCAGACATTTAAAAGCTTTTATCATTTTTGTTCATTAAAGAATATAATGCATAGGAATTTTGTACTGGTACAACAGCTCTAACTTGCACCTTAAAAACAGATCAGGAGTTTTGGATGATGTCCTGGGGGTTCTGCCTATGGATATCATGCTGCCAGCCAGTCAGCTTAGCTGTCTGAGGTGCATTAATCAACAGTGTAACCTGCAATGACCTCTCAGATGAATTCAAATCTCCAAGGACTAAGGCCCAGTTAAAACTCCTTTGCATACTGTGGCGACATCTGTTTTTTGTATCGTTGGGAAATCTGTTATTATTTAGAAAGCTATCTTTCAAGTTTCATGTAATCAAAATCTATAGGAACCTAAAATTTAAATAAGCATGATACCTGCCTGATTCATCAAGGCACTAGTCTTTTAAAGGAAATAACCAATGAACAGAGATTTAGTCTTCCTTTATAATTCAAGTTTTATTTCTTTTTATTTAATAACAACTTTATTGAGATATAATTCACATTTATTGCTTTTTTCAAGTTTCTTTTCCCTCTTGTTACCTATAAGAAAATGTGTGTGTGTGTGTGTCTAATATTTAGAGATAGAGCAAATTGACTTTTGAGAAGAACATGATTAATAGAAACACTTGGGTTTGTGATATAAGATGGAGTCAGATTGTATGCAGCAGACAATGAAATGGGATATATTCAGTTTCTAATTAATGTATTAATTTTATTGGTTATTTTTTCTCCCCTAATGCCTTCACTGACTCTAACAATTGCTATTGCCCTGACATTTTATAATGTAA
Organism: Pteropus vampyrus; assembly: GCF_000151845.1. Classification (NCBI taxonomy): domain Eukaryota; kingdom Metazoa; phylum Chordata; class Mammalia; order Chiroptera; family Pteropodidae; genus Pteropus; species Pteropus vampyrus. Next base: position 3,224,018 of record NW_011888795.1, read on the forward strand.
CCAGTCTTTACTAGAGTAGAATATATGTCTTTGTAAGCAACATATGACAATATAACAATATTATATACTTGACAGAGTCTAGTATTTCATGTTGGTTGGTGATAGCCTTTACCTGAGGTTCTTTTGAGATTCCCAGCTTATATATTTATTATTTGGGAGAGCAATAAACCTATTTAAACACTCCCACATGTTCCATTTACTAGTGCATCCATTCAGTTTTCCATTTGTTCATCAAAAATTAATCGACTGTTTCCTAAATATAATGACCTATCTATATTTGATATTATGGGGGTTACAAAAGTAATAAGAAATTATTCATGCTTTTAAGGAGGGATTTATAAATAACCCAAATAAAGGACAGATTGAGAATTATACTATAACAGAACACTATGGGAACACAGAGGGAGCAATATGAATTGAGAGGTCATAAAAGGTTGCATGCAAAAGTAGCATTTCATCGAGACTTTGAAGGACAGATGGGATTTTGGTAGATAAAGAAGGGGACAAGGTGCTAGGACTTCCAGCTTGAGGAAAACATTGACTAATTGAGCACTTCTACATACATGAAACCGTGCTAAATGAATCCTTTCCTATGAGCCAAGTTCTTTTCTTATCCCCACAGTACAGAGAAAGAAATGGAGGCCTGTAGAGGTTCGCTTTTTTTCCAGGCCACAAGGGAGTGCGAGCAGCAGAACCACTACATTATTTGCTGAGCTGAATGACCATATTTCTTTTGTTCATCGTTGTATCTAGAACAGTGGTTGACAAACTTTTTTTGAAATGGCCAAATAATAAATACCTCAGTCTTTTCACATCTATACAATCTCTGTTATAGTTACTCACCTCAAAAGCAAACTACACACCATGTATAACTGAATGGATATGGTTGTGTGTTTTCCAATAAAACTACTTATGGATACTAAAAATTAACTTTTACATAATTTTCACATTTCATGAAATATTATTAGTTTGATTTTGTTTAGTCATTTAAAAATGTTAAAACCATTTTTCATTCTTGGTTCTACAGAATCAGGTGGTGAGTTGGATTTGTACTGTGAGATATAGTTTGCTAACCCTCGGTGCTTAATGAATATTTATTGTGAAAAACAATTAATAGAAGAAGAAGCAACCTGCTCCTTGTCCAAGGCCACTATCACACAACTCCTGAGTCCTCCATTTGACTCCAAGTCTATGTGAATAGCACTGCCTGCATTCATGGACTCTGCAGCTTGAGCGGCCAGGGGCCATGTACTCTAACACTGAGACATCATTTTGGACACTACTATACTTTATACAGATGCTTCTGCTGAAAAATAATAGGTCAGGAAATCGGCTGAGGTATCAGGCTTTGATTTTGTTATAGAACCAAGAAATATTTCCAGACCTGCTCTTGAAATGAACAGATATGTCGTATCTTAATTATCTTGTTTGTCTTTCTTTAAAGATCAGGAGCCTTTTGTGTTATCTCCTTTAAGAACTATTGGGTTATCTTCAGTGGTCTCCTTTTGATTTAAAAAAAAAAAAAGAAAGAAAAAAAGTCCCGAGTTGACTTATTTGTAAAGTGCACATAATGCAGGTATAATTATATCCTTAAAAAGAATTGATGAAATCCAACGTACTCGAATATACTGAGTAAGATCCAGTACTCCTATAGAAGCAGAGACAAAGCTAATCGGCATCAGAAAGTGGATTCCAGGGAAACGTTAAGGTTCATTAGACATTTTGCTGTAATTTCCTAGTGGTTAGACTTCTAGAATTCCATCCTTATTGGTCTAAAGGTAGAGTCTTGGTAACCACTAGTACATTAGAGCTTTTCATACAGGTCTGTCTGACTTCAAAGACTTTAATACGAGTCTAATAATAAAATGTAAAGAGTGGCCGTGATGACTAACTTATCTATCCTCTCTGCATCATTTTCTTCCTCTGGAAAATGGAGAAATAGCAGCCACTTCTTTGGGTTTATGCAGGATTAAATGAGATAATGAATCATTTTAATTACCCTCTGTTTAGAATTTCTGGGTTTTTAAATCTATGACAGAACTAAAAAATATAATTCAAGTATTTCCCTGCTATGGTTTTTTTGTAACCCAAGTTTTTCTTCTTAGACCTCTTTGGATGCCACATTGAATGTGAACAAATCATTTCCTGTCTTTGTTCTGCCAACGCTTGTCAAAAAGTATGATGTACTCAGCCAATCATACTCTTGGCTTTTAAGAAAAGCCTTCCTTCTTAAAAGTCATTATATTGAGGGCGTAAATTAACAAAAAAAATCACTTATTATCAGTTTATTTACTGTGTGCTAGGAGAACATTTATTCATTCTCCAGATCTGATTATCCTGTATAGATATGGTGATTTATGAAAACACATCTGAATTATCTTAAGCCAAATTCCTAGCAATAGCCTAACTCAAAATGAGATATTAGTTTACGTGGTGGGGAAATTGATTCATTAGATTTTTCCGAAGGGAAAATGGTGTTTCAGTCTTTAAGATGAAATATAACACAGTGTTAGTACCTCTTTAGCCTCAGTAAATAGAGGCTAATTCTACAGAACTTTGCTGTAAAGCTCATTTCCCCTGAGCATACTGATGCTTATTGCTTAAGATAACTTTGTATCAGAGAATAGGAATAAGGTGCTTTGTTGGGTGGCATTAGAGTATAAGAGGACATGTATAAGACTAACATGTTTTTTCCATTTGACCCTGAAATCAGTAGATTATTGAGAAAGGTCTTACTTGAGTTTTTAAATATTATGAGTTTATTTCCTCTGACATGAATTTTAAAACTCAATTTCTTGTACTTTAATTCAGAGAATTTCATGGCAGAGCCAGAATTAAACCTTGTTGTTTTGTTTAAATCAATGCTTCTCAACTTGGCTGTACCTGAAAAAGGAAGCTCATCCCCAAACTCATACGCATATTTAATTGGTTTGGCAAGTGGCCCAGACATGGGTTTTTCTTTTTTCTCTTTTTTTCTTATGTTTTAAAATAACACCAGACTTTAACATATAGTTTTGGTTAAAAACTAGTGAGTATAAATTAACACTTCTCAAATTTTAATGTGCATTAAGCCACCTGGGGATTTTGTTAAAATGCAGACTCTGATGTTTTTGTAAATCTGGGTGGGACATTGATGGGGTCAATGTTGCTGACCTAAGGATCACATTTTAAATAAAAAAGAGCTAAATTAAGGCCCAGTTTTGTTAGGAAACTTTTTAATCTATGAATGCCTTGACTAAACTACTATCTATAAACTAATTAACTTTTGCTTAATTATTACTCAAAATGATCTCATACTCTATAAAAAAAAATGACCATTCTTACTCTCACATTGCTAATTAATTCTGTATTTATTGAACACCTATTAGATGTTCACTATTTTGCCAGGCTTGAAGGAAATTTAAAGAGTAGAAAAATATAAACTCTATGCTTAAGTAGCTTGAAGAAGAGTAAAGGGCTAATGCAAATGACCCTAATTCAAAGTGCAAAGCATTATAAGTGAAGTAAATTTTTTTTCAACTTTGAGATGGTATGCCTTTTTGTTAGAGACACTTTTTAGGTTTCGGACATTGTTGAGTCTAAAGTTTTATTTATTTTTTCCTTTTCTGTTCTCTGAAGGATGAGTGTGTGTGTGTGTGGGGGGGTGCTAGTTCTTGGGGATTTTCAGCCATTTTGTTGATGAGTGTATTTAAAGTACATAGAACAGTGCTTGACTAAAAACTTGACCAATGTAGGTGGAATAAATGATTGGTAACAGATATCTTCCACATAATATTTGGGAACAGTGACTTTTAAAACAGACGTGTGTCAGGAAACCAATAAAAGTAAAGGCAATGAAACCTAACATATCATGTCACACCTAGAACAATTTTATTTAGGGGAAATCAGAGAAGGGATAGAAGGATATTTGCAGGGCGGCTACTTTAGAACAGGCTTTTGAAAACCATACAGAGGACTAGATATATCTGCCCATTTTATGTATCAGATAATTAAGTTCCTGAAATTCACTGGATAACATTGTTAAGAGGACAGTTTGTTTAAGCAGTTCCAAGCTGTATGTTTGGAACACTTAGTTTTCTATTGGAAACTTTCAGCATACAGAAGAATAGACGATCACGGGATTTTTGTGAAGAATTTATACATTTTACTCGGTAATTGATGAAAAATTAGATAATTGATGAAAAATTATCTAAATATAATTTTTTCTATCAATTTATTACTTTATTTTTCTAATAACCAGATACTTTAGTTTTTTAAATGATCAAAAGCAAGTAACAGTATTCTCTAATGTACTTTTAGGATTAGTGAAGATAGTAAATTATAATATACAAGTTTTTGATTATTTTCATGAGAAAATAAATATAATTTATTTTGTTATTTTATAATATATAATTATATGCTATAGTTATATAATATTATCTCAGTGCCTCCACTCAGATCTAAAAACTGTTGTGAAAACTTATTATAATAGTATATAACTTTTAGTGCTTAAGACATGTTCAATTGAAGGCGTTGTGTTAATCGCTTTTTTTTTGTCTTCAAAAACTAGATTTTGAATATCTTTCAAGAATTTAACAAAATGATCAGCAGTTCAGTTGCCAAGGGAATTAAGAGCAAAGTTTATGCATCCCCACTGCCAGCTTCTTATACAAAACAAATGTCAGAGGCAGCTCGTAGGGAACTTGTAATGGTTTAATTTACATGTATGGAGTCAGCACAAAATTAATAGCAGTCTGGCACCAAGGTTTGTTAGCTAATTGCTGGGTTTTAATGTTAAGCAAATGAGTGTGAATTTTAACAACACTGTTGAAGAGCTTCTTTGGGAACCTGTACTTTCCATTCTCTCTTGGCATGCCTCGGGTTTCAAGCTATTTTCTGAATACATTTTCTATTTTTTCAGGTACGAAGGTGGCAGCCTCTGTTGTCTTTGGCATGACCCCCTCCCTAATACAATCCACTTGTCACCTTCTCAGAAAAACAGGCCATAGGGCAGAATTTCCATGTTCCATTACGACAATTTTCTTCTTTACATACCCCGTTTCCTATAAAGGACAAACAATTCAGAGGATCCCACAGGCTTCTGGAGAAAGGACTTACTGAGTTTTCTGTAGTCTGACTCTACATAAATTTACTGTAGGCAGAGAGAATTCATTTTACTAATTTACATTTAATCTAATTTGTAATTCATGTGTTAATATGCATTTTATGATGTAAACAAAACACATGTTTTTTCTCCCACTGCCCCCTCACACTTTACTCTGTGGGAATAATCTTTTATTCCTAGATGTGACCTCTGGCAGGCCCATGGCGTGTCTACAGCCCTACAGAGCTAAGTCACAGACACAATGTCAATTTGTTAATTAGAATAGAATCCAAGGTATTAATCCAAACTTCTGAACTCGATTTATCAACAGCTAAATTCTTCCTTCTTAGGGTCTCCTACTATCTCTTACTATCTATCAGCTCTATCAGCTCCACCAGGCCCCAATGTTTTGTGGAGGGAGAGGAGGTGCAAAATAGTGCGAGTCTTATTTGTCTCGGTGGCTTCACAAACCCTGGACCTTGGCAGATGTGTAAAGTTGAGGTTTTTGGGTAGACCAAGCCAGTAGAAAAGGTGCCCTTTTCTATCATGAGTGCTTTCTTGGAATCTTTAAGGATTCTCTGCCATATTCTCTCACCACAGTTCACTTAACTGATATCTCTGTTGCAGGTCATTCCTTTGTAGATCCTTCTGTAGCTCCTGCATCCCCTGTGGTACATATCCAATGTCTGTGGTGAGGACCCTCTACCCATGGACCCCAATTTAGCCTATTGAAGATGATTATTCTCCCCCTCTCTTTCTGGCACAACTTAGATCTTAGTAAAATTTAACTTTCTGAAATCTAAGTCAGGCCCCAATTCTCTTTCCACTGTAGAAAGGTAATACCCCTCAACCCTTCCTCCATAGTGGTGGGGGAAAAAAGGACTCATAGCGCAGCAACAGCTTTCTCTGGAGAAACC
>NW_011888795.1:3231127-3262713 GCF_000151845.1 Pteropus vampyrus
CATCTTTGTATTCATCTCACTTAATTTCTTTTTTTTCTTTATTTTATGGATACATTGTTGGCTACGTGTTACATATAGAAAGTTGCTTTAAACACTGAGCAATAGCCTCAACATCTATTTTTATTACAGCTCTTAATCATTACTCAAAAGTAATGAAAGAAATAAAAAATGACAATGCAATTGTTAGCTTATTATTCAATGTTTTCATTATAAATATTTCCTCTTTTCAATTTCTTGGCAAAACTTTCTTTGACACTAGACCAATATTTTTTCCTTCTGATTCTGTTTTATAGCCATATTGATCAAGGTCAAATCCATGGCCTTGACAAAGGGACTAAATAGAGGAAATGCCCTTGAATTTAATGAATTGAAACAAGAAAAGCCACTGGTTGGATCTTAAATGCAACAAAATAATTTGCTTGGAATCTCGAGAGAATGATTTCGTATCCTCTATTCAATGGTATTCAGCTCAATAACTGCAATTACATAAATGATATTGATGGTATTGCACATGAAGGGAATAAATATACAAGCACGCACACACACAATATATATACATATAATAAGATAGAGTTCATCAGCGACACATACATTTATTGAGTTGGTAAACATTGATGACAGCATGCAGTATTCAATTAATTTAAGTGACAGAAGGGTTTTTCTTAAGTTTTCTTGTTCACTGCTTTCTTTCCCTTTATGTGGAACAAAGATTTCTTTTGTATATCATTGCTAGAGAAACTCCAGGAAGCAAGCTGTCAGTTTTTCCTATTCTGATTTTGAGACACATAAACATTTTTCTACTTTCTTTAAAGGTATATGACTGAAATATTTCCAACAACAAAAAAATGTGAATCTTCATATGAATTACAACAAAAGAATTAGAGCAAAAGAGACTAAGGGTTAGAGAAAAAGGCTAAGGTAGTCAATAGTCATGTTTTCTAGACTTTTTTTTTAAATGAATCAATTCCAAATCACTTATGATTTAAATGCATTTTTATTATATACAAACTTTTGATTAAATCAATCATTCTGTCTTTATTTACTTTTTTTCATTATATTCATGATCATGCATTATATTTTTAATCACATAAAATTTTCCTGGTTTCAAAGAAAATACTTTCCACACAGTTAATTTATAATCTCTGTTCATTTTATTGTTATTTTACCACTGTTTTATAAACATGGATGCTTTTAAGGTCCTGAATCACAGGATAGGTTAAAGTTTGGAATTCAGGATTAAATTCCTAAACATTTGCTACGGTATCTAGTCCTCTCAGGAATCAAGCTCAAGATTTGAAATAGAACGGTTTACTATGGTTTAGAATTAGCTCATCCTAATTTGTGTAAGGTGCAAATTTGTACTTCTTGTTATAAAATGTGGAGAAAGCTAATGTTTGTTGTGGCCACTGGGACACTCTAAGAGAGACTGCTGGCAAAGTAGTATTTCTTTGCAAAACTGAGGCATAAATTGAAAATCCTTATACCAAAACCAAATGCCAGTGCTGAGACTTTTAATACCAGTAAGACTTTTAATATCAATAAGTTTCCCCCAAAAGGAAATGAGATCAAATCCAATAAATTCTTAGAAAACTAGATAAGATATATAGCAATGATGGTACAGATTTAATATTTTAAAGAATAACTGAGTTATACTACATTAACCTTGAATATTGGCTTATAGTTTAATAAGGGCCAGACCCTAGTAAGATCTTATATTTTAATCTGACAGAGCATAATTGAAGTTTATGAGCTTATGGAAAACAACCATAAGATTTTCTGAGACAGTAATGTTTGAAATCCACATTTGACAATAAGAATTGGTGAAAATTATTATTAGTTTTCATATAGTAATTAACCAAAGCTAATAAAACAAAAGTTTAGAAGCTCAAGATAGTTAGTACCTCAGTTCAAATTGCATGAATTCAAGAATGCTCATTATCAGTGTGTATGACTATCTATCCATCTGTGCATCTACCCATAAATAAATATATCACATTAGCCAAAAAGCAAATTATTCTCAAGTAAAAGTTGTAGAACTTACTTTATTATTTTCATGCTATTACACAAGAAATCTATTTCATTTTGATCCAATTAAAATGGTTCAAAGATAGATCATATGGAAAGGGGCAAAAATATTAAGCAATTTAAAAAATGTTTTTCATTAAATGCAATAAATATGTAGAATATGCCATATAAATGACATGCAAATTAGCATTAATAAATTTTAAAGTAAAAAAATGAATACATACCTTAGATCTTTATAAAATACATATAAATAAATAAAATATAAATTTATATCTATAAGTAAATATAAAATACAAAAATATCCACATATTAACAAATCTGTCAGCTCCAGGGATATGTGTTTGTGTGTTTGTGCACGCGCACATGTGCCTGTGTCTGTATCTGTGTTTGTATGACAAAACATAGCACAGATTTGAATAGAGGGTACAAATCAATAAGGGGATGAATTATTGCAAAATATCAAAGGAATTATTCTCCTTACATATAATCTTCCTTTAAAAAGAAAAAAATGTACATTTTGTCAGATTATAGAAAGTTTCAATTATTTAACTGTTTTAAAATTATGAAAATTTGTAAATCAAAGGCTAGAAATGAAAAGAATGACTTAGTTGTATGGGAAGTAAGACTCTGCCTGATTGTAGCTAGTTGTATAACAATTATGTTAGAAGGCAAGGACAGGACTAGGACCAACTAGCTGGCTTCACTGTGTTCTGACCTGAAGTGGAATTTTTATAACAATGAATTCATCATCCAGAATAGTACAACTAGAAAAGCCATGACAGAAACGATATGCAGTTTCCCTCCTGACCAGAACTCTATCAGAAAGCTCTATAAATCTCATTGAATGGGCTGTTTTTCCTTCTCATAGAATACCAACCAGAGCCCTGCCAGGTGTATGCATTCATTAGACACTGTATAACCCCAAGAAAGACATAACGACCACTGGAGAGATTCTATAAGCTTAATATAAACCTATCTAGGAAAAATGTATATGCTTGACTATGTGTAGATTAAATATAACAGAGTTCTCTCTATGCTAAAAGTTGCCTGAGAGTCAGACATGAGAAATATATAAATTTAATCATTGGCAAATATAATATTTAATGATTGCTTTTCAATAACTAAATTAGGTTTACCTTTGATTGTTCACCAGAGGTTACAATAAAAATAGAAATAATAGTCGATCAAGTTGTGCCTATTTTTGATATGTAAAACAGAATCAAAGAACCCAAATTTTATCACATTAAATGTTAATTTATTCCATTGGGGAAATTTATGCTGTGATATATGTATCAACATTATGCCTAAAGTGTATTGATAATTCAAATTTTCCTGGGTACCATAACCATTTTTCCCACTCTACATCGACCTATTCACAATGTATTTAATATAGTAAAACTTAGAAATGTTTTCTTTCCTCAGATCCTAATAGTAACATTTATACCTCACTCTGAGACCTGTTTTTGGCCTTTGCTGGAAACATTTTAAGTGGAAAAAGCTCACAGTATTTATAATACTAATAATTTTAATTTTTCTATTGATTTAATAATAATGGTGACTCTGTATTGAAGTCTTACATAAAATGTGCTGAGCTGTTTGGTAAATGCTCTGTCTGCAGTATATTTTTTGAATTGTTACATACCTTTTATGTTTTATTAACTTCCATTTTGCAAATGAAGAAACTGAGGTTTGGGCAGATAAATGATTTTTTTCCAAGATCTCATAGATGATAAACTGGGCTCACAATTCATTCCCTGTGCCTCGGAGTTCAGGCTCTTCTTACCACTTCACATAAATGCCTCTTACCTATGCTAGTTTATGGCATGATGTACACTGCAGTGGAATCTTAGCAGCAAAAACTCTGCGATGTTACCTAACGTTCCAAATAATTTGGAAAGGTTTTATATGTTGTCAGTACAAATCAAATTATAAAGTATTTACTTGTTTACTTGTCATAATCTCTTTTAATTGAATTGTTAAACCTTTCATAGTACAAACTGTTAGAGAAGTTTAACTCATTATTTTAATATAAACATTTAATATCGTCCAACTTGACCTTTCAAAGTATAGATATTAGCTCAAGAAATATGGCTTTTTCCTATTTGTAGAATCAGATATTTTGAGTTTAAAGGGCAAATTACAGATTTTTACTAGTCCAGTATCACATCTAGCATAGTTGTCTTTTGTACATCTTTCCTAAATAGCCTCTGTGATTATCTTAAGTGATGCAATTATGAAATACCATATACTGTCTGTCACTATGCTGAAAATAGCTGTAACACACACACATGAAATTGAATACCTAGTATTTCTGTTACAAAAATGCATCATAATATTAAACTGATATTACATATAACTGTTTAAATAGTTATAAGTGAATGACAAGTATATTAATGATAATACATGATCCATTCTCTTAGACATAAGAGAATCTTTTTATTTTCCAGTCTTTTTTTATTAATTCACTTATTGACTTTAATTTGTATTTCTGAAGATATGTTATAGAAAATCAAAAGAACATCCTAATTTCTTCAAAGTCTTGGTTTCTTATTGTTAGCAGAAGATAAATTATTTTTTTTCTCCTACCACATTTCTTTCTTTCCCTGCTTTCCTTTCTCTCTCCCTCATGTTGCCACATTTTATCCGTTGCCACGGATAAACTTATGTAATATCCATTGCTTTTGCCAATATTCATGATTTGTCAGTATTGTCTTATTTCCTCTTTCTCTTTCTTTTCTTCAATGTGATTAGTTCTATGTCTAGGAGTAAAGTCCAGGATCAATAAAGTGGTCTGTCTACTTTCAGAAATACTATCTTTTGGAGGTTGAGAGTAGATGATAGAACACTTTTATAAAATATGCAATTGAGAGAGAGATTTCAGTTTCCAGGAGCTCTGGGAGATCAGACCATATTTCTTCATCCAGAATCAAGGTATATTTCTCCTTCAGTGCAAAAGTAGCTAGATCAGATTACTTTTTGATATATTTTATATGCCATTGGTCAGAACTGATCTGAGTTTATTGATCAATTTAAAAATATATTTTCAGGCGAATGCATTTCATACTACTAAAATATTTACTAAACAACTAACTTGTCAGTAGGATTTAGTTCCTATTTATTTGTTGCTTTTCTTTGTACTAAGGCCAAATCGGTTCCCCGAGGGTATAAGAACAATGTTAGAAAGGCAATAATATGAAAAGCACACTTGATATAATGCTTTTTATTATTATTAATCTTTTTTTTTCCAATTTCAGTGAGATATGTGTCTCATGTGAATTAAGTAGAGGTTTTCAGAAAGTTTTTCCTGATAATCCAGTTACAATTTTTTACCATGGCAAACATTGATCAATATAAAGATGATTATTTTCTTACTTGAAGAAAATAATTATTTCTGAAATAGCTGACAGTAAAAACACCTTGACAGAGCCATTGATTCTAGTTAGAAGCAACAACTTAGGTACATACCTTTTTATTCTCTCTGTCATTCTAGGGTTGGAAATACTATGTCATTTCTTAAGAACCTGGATGTTTACCATCCTATTAATGAAGAATTTCTTCCTTGGCTTCATTTAAAATATCTCTGGTTTGCTTATTTTTGGTCATTAAGAATATCTAGTTATAATTCCCATTATAAAATAATTTCGGGATTTGAAAGATAGACTTATCTTTATAACTGTTTCTTCTGTAGATTCAACTTTATTTCTTTTAAGCATCACCTCACAGGAGTAATGCATTGCTGTTAAATCCTCTTTATTCTTTTTATTTAGAAGACAATTATAAGTATGGGAAGACAATTATAAATATGATGATGAACAAAACCAGGTAATTGTATTTAAGATCTACCAAGGGAAGATAAGTCTAAGACGTACTTGCTGACCATTCTGACTGTAGCAGTAAGTCATTCTTTCTTTTAAAATTCATGAAGGCATTAATCCAAAATATTCAGTGATTACCCAATGTGTGCCTATTATTGTGCCAGATATAGAATATATAAAAATGAAGCACAGTCACACTGGTCTCTGACTTTATATAACTCTCAATCTGTGTTAAAAGAATCACAGGAAAATAATTAAATGTGTTATTATTTTGTTTACCAGTGTATCACCAGTTCTTATATGAATACCTAACTCAGACTAGGTCCTAAATAATTACGTGTGGAGTTATAATTTATAAACAAAATGCTCAAATCTTAAGTGTAAAACTCCTATGTAACTACCACTCAGGTATATGGAACTTTTCCATTATTCCCAGAAGATGTCCCTATAAATCATATTGTTTTTTGTATTTCCAGTTAATTCATTTTATTGCTATAGAGTATTATTTTTTATGAATATGCAACATTTTGTTTACCCATTCTCCTGATGATAGACATTTGGGTTATTTTCAGTTTGGGGCAATTATGAATAAAGCGGCTGGCACATTCTAGTCATTGTCTTTTTGTGGACATATACAGTCACTGTCTTTGGAATTTGCATAGAAATAGAATTTCTGGGTCATAGACAAGGTATTTAGTTAGCTTTAGTAGATAGGGTCAAATACATTTCCAAAGTGGTGGAATCAGCTGATACTCCTATGTTGCAGTCAAATTTAGGAATGCAATACTACAATAGATTTAAGGTCAACACACAGCATGACTATGACAAGAAAGGACAGCTTACTCAAAAGCAGAATCAGGGTAGTTCTTATCAATGACAGCATATTCATTGAACATTCACTACTCTGAAAAAGAGGAAGAAAAAAAGGTTGAGTAAATTTCAGATGCTCTCATCACACAGAAAACTATGTGAGGAAAAGATGTTAATTAGCTTAACTGTAGTAATCATTTCACTGCATATATATGTGCACCACACATACACACACACACACGCACACACACACACACACACACACACGTAATTTTTTAAGGGATGAGTATCTCCTAGGAGAATTTTGTGCTAAGTCACATGAGTTGGGTGGACCTTGAATATTTATTTGATCAGCAGCAAATGTGTGTTGTAGTGAGACAAAAGAGTTTTCTGGAATAGGGGCAAAAGTATGTGCATTTTTCTCCCAATAGCTTTCCATTATCGACTCATATTCATCTTAAGACCTTAAGTTTCCTTTATCCAAATCTCACTAGTATAAGAAATGATATGTTTTCTCCCAGAATCAATAGCAATATCTAAAAACCTGTAGGTAAGTAGGGTCCACCTGATTTCTACATCTATGAGAATTCTTCTTTCTCTCCAGGACTGGTGGTCTTTTGCTCTTGTGAATTTAATCTTCTGTGATTGCTTTTAAGTAAATGTGCATCCAAATTGTGTCCCTACTTTGTATCCCACCATATATATTTAAAAAAACCTTCAAAACAGACTTATCTGTCCCATAATTTATTGAACTAGTTACAGCATGAAGAAAGCATTTATTTTACATTGTGTTTAGATTCTCTAGAAAAGATTATAGCTAGAATCCTCTATTGGTTTTCAATACATTTTCTAAAAAACAATTTGCTAAATACATTGTAATTATCATTGAATTAGTGTTAGCAGGAAATGAAAATTATTTTCATTAATTAGGTATATAAGACATGATCAGAATTTTAAGGCAGAAATAGACTTTATAATTTAATTTCTGTAATACATTAACATTATTTACTTAATAAAATTACTTATGCTTATAAAAGTGACATTATTTTCTCTTGAGATTCTATAGTAGTAAGATATTCTATAGTGATCTAGTATGAAGGTGCATCTTGTTTTCTTGTCCCAACTATAATTAATATCAAACCCATCGAAATTATGACTCATTTTTTTCTGAGTGCCTACTTAATAAGCCAAAGTTTAATTCTAGAAATACATCTTACGATCAAAAGTATGTTTCTGGAAATATTTTCTCCGTGGCCAAATGTGTAATATTCAAGGCCAGAGAACTTAATTTAAAGAGTTATCAAAATAAAGAGAAATAGAAAGGCACATTTTGGCATCCCCTAAAAAGCTAGGTTATGTGTCAGATTTAATATAATCCTAGATTTAACATAAGTTATTTGAATTCTCAGTATTTCAGATTATCCACATGAGTGCACACTCTATGTTCTAAGAAGAATGGAGAATTGAGTGTATATATATATATGAATCAATAATAATGTTTTAAAAATATATTTTAAAATATCAGAGCAATGGCATCGAGGTTTAAATCACTCTCAGGTTCTGGCTAGACTTCAGCCTTGCCTGCTGGTTGGATCTTTTTTGTGTTCTAGCGAAGGTATTGATACAAACAGCTTGAAAGGAGCCCGCAATTGCCTTTGGTCGGTGTCATGTGAAAAGGGCCAGAATATGAGTTATAATAATTGCCTGTTTATTAACACAGCATTGAGAAGGTCACCTCACATACCTCACTTTCTTTTTTTGTAGTCATGGTGCCACCAGAGAAAGAGAGGGTTTTTCTTCCTTTCATTCTGAAGCTACTATGTGAACAGTCTTATCAAAAGAATCAGAGCAAATAATGTATTTTCAAGAACCATACGAAATAATCTATGTTGGTCTATTGTCAAATCCTACCTAGTTGATAATCCATATTTACTATTGCCACTTATATCTACCATTATATTTAGTGATTATTCATTGGTTAGCCAAGAGGAAAGGAAAGCTGGAGTTTTCACAAATTCATCCATAAGAACCAGATTTTACATGTTGAAAACAAAATTTCCTCTATTCCTAAGGTCTTTGTATTGCATATTTAAAGGTAGTATTCCAGACTCTACCTACTGCTGATGAAGTGTAGAGAAATCCTTTTACTGCATTACTATATTTCAAATATTCTGGGAGGTCTGAGTCAAGAAATTATAAGTTTAACTCACAGTAATTGTTTGATCAAGCTTAATCTTTTACTTACATATGTTTATTGAGTACCTGTTGCATGCAGCGTTGTATGCAGTATAATTACAGGCAAGTTTTTAAAACAGAATGCTTGATTAACACCTAACTTTTCTATAATAGTATATTATTATTCAACCGGCATTTAATGAACCATCTGCTTTGTGAAAGACTCTGCTAAAGGCCATGTGAGTTATCGCATATACTCTCTCTCAAAGAGCTTATTATTATAATTACAGTAGTACAGTGAGTTGCATTTACAAAGACTTTACAATTTTAAAAAGTGCTACCATATTTATTATTTAATAATTAGAACAATTTCATTTTAGTCATGGTCGATTTATCATGACTTGTACATTTGCTAACTAAGTCTCAAGTTGAGTAGAAAACAGCTGCTAAAACTAAAGTACTGAAAACTCAGCTAACCAATGAATAATCACTAAATATAATGGTAAATAAAAGTGGCAATAGTAAATATGGTTTATCAACTAGGTAGAATTTGACAATAGACCAATGTAATTATATTAGGCATTAATACAGTGCTCTCTAAAAGACTATTTCTGAAGGATTTATAATGACTATTAGTTCAGAAGATCATTTTAAAAAATTAAAGGGAAACTTTTGGATTGTATAAAAATCTTAAGTATCTGAAATACTCTGGAAAGCTTGGAGCCACATATCAGAGAATGTGATATATTTACTGTTAATATTTGTATGACATGAATAGTGATACTTCCTATATTCAGATAACTTGAAGATGTCAGAATAGAGAGCATGAAAAATGCCATATTGGACCACATCTATATATCTTAAAATAGTTTTAAAGAACATATTTGAGAATTGTCATGGTTTTCTTCCATGATAATGTTTCAAGTTCAACATATATCTTAAAAATGTCCAGGTTCTTTAGTGGCTGTTAATAAATTTCTCATTTGTGATTTTTATCTCAACTCCTTTTAAACCTGTAAGTTAACCTAATTGTTGGGCAAACTTTGTCATCTGAGAATTAGATATTGGTAGTTTGACTTCATTGATATCAGATACTAGTATCCAACAGAAAAAAAATATTGCTGCATTATTTATTCCTCCCTAAGAGCTCTCATGACTGATCATAGAATATAAAAGGAGAGAGTCTCAAAGGGTCACATAGTTAAATTTATTAAGCAGTGTATGGATCCCAATAAAGAATGTCTTTAAGTGTTAATTCATCATCTGTTTTACCCATATGGCAGAACTCTACTTTCCAAAGCTCAATGTTTTCTATTTTCAACATCCCTCATTATTGATAAGATTTTATTTAGAAATCCACTTCATTCATTCAGTCTTAATCTCTCCACTAAGCCACACAGAAGTTGTTGACTGTCTCTCCTTTTAAATCCTTTCTAAATTTAATGTCTTTAGTATTTCATGCACTCCTCATTAAATAAAATAGAATCAATAAACATATAATGAATTAATTAATTAAATTCTTGGCCCTCAATTTTCATGCACCTGCCACCAATCTCTAGATGTGGATTTCTGAAAGCTGTCCACAAAATGTGCACCATCATACAGCCCCACATCACTGGTATTCTCTCCTTATACTTTTTTGACAGAATGAAAGGTAAATGACATTTAAATAGTATTGTATGCATTCCTGTGAGGTGAGCAGAGTCAATTGAGCCAAATCTGATTGCATGCATGGGTAACTGCAAAATACAATGACCTTTAAACTAATCGACTCTGAATAAATGTTTTTTTAGCCAGGTAGAAAGACAAAATTACTTACCAATTTAATATTTTACGATGAAGAAATAACTTTTCAGTTCTGAAGTTTTTTGGGGATTCTAAATTAGTAAAGCTGATGGTTCAGTATTTGGGATTAGACTAGAAATGTGCCTACAGGATTGGGCAAGCAGCTCTTGTGAGCGAGTCTCAGCTACTTGCACTTCATCGAGCTTCTATCCTCAACATTCTGTTCTGTTTTTTGAAAGTTGCCTTGGGTTTTCTTATCACTTTAACATTTATATCAACTAGAACTGTAACTTACATGGAAAAGCCTGTCATAATATCTGAAAATCGAGTTCTTAAAATCTTCAGTCAAGGAGAGCATGTCTCTGTCTATAAAATATTAAGGCTTTCAGAACTCCATGGGCAGCACTGCAGGATTCAGTATAATTTGTATTTACAATGATTATGCTTAGGGATGAATCCAGATCCACTATATGAAAGGACTTCCTTCTTTTATATATTTGCCCCACATTACATAGTTATATTTGCTCCATTTATGTTAAAGATTAATTCTGTCCTTTGTACTGTTTGTAGTGGTCATTAATGTCACTATAGTTACAGTAATTATTTTGTCTTCCTTTTTAATATTTCTACGAATGCATACTAGTAATTATTATTTAAGAAGATAAATGACAATATTCATAGTTTTATTCATGAGTATATTGGAGCATGCTTTTTGAAGAACCATTTTAAAACTGAAGCTGTAATTTCTGGTAGATGTTTTGAAACTGTGCTTATGTTCTGAAGCATTAAATAACAGAATTTTCTAATAAGACAAGATTCCAAGGAACTAGAAATTCTAATTACTTGCATATGAATTCTTCCAAAATTCCTAATGTTTTGGCTTAATGGCTATTAACACAATCATAATACTTTCCCAAGTAAATTTATTGGAAGTCAATAAGCAAAAGGAATATGAATGGAAATCTCTGTGAAGTCAAAATTTCATCCCACTAATCACATTTTTTACTATTATATTTATTAAGTCTTTTAGTATTCAAGTACCATGAAGCAAGGACTTGATTTTTACTCATAACTTTTGGCAGTCTGGCAGACGTAGGATACCTTCTGGTTTTATAAAGCCTTCTCTGAAACTCCAAGAGTTGTTATTGCTTCCGTCTCTTAGCCTCCCACTACACTTCATGTTCATGACTACTATTCTAACTTAGATCAGATTACATTATATTTTACCTTTTCCTTGTCTCCCTTTATGATTTCTATTATGAATTTTTTAGGAACAGAGACCATCTTTTTGTCTCTTTCCGTTTCCGGTGTCTTTCATTCTACCTGGCATGTAATTGATATCCAATAAATGTTTGTTAAGTAAAAAGTAAGTTGTGTTCAGCAAATTCATAATTACTGCTGCTAAATATTTCTGAAGTTCACACTTAGAAAAAAGAGGCTTCACAATTACAAGAGTCGTACATTAGAATCTTCAAAAGGGAACAATTTGTACATAAGGTATATAGTTAATAATTTGTAATAACTATGTGTGGCGTCAGATGGGTACTAGACTTATCAGGGTCATCTCTTCATAAGATATATAAATAGCTAATCACTAATTTGTACACCTGAAACTAATGTAATATTGTATATCAACTGTAATTGAAAAATTAAAAAGAATCTTCAGGAGGGGAAAATTTTGATCTGTTTGAGAGATAAAACGCTGTCTATGTGGAAAAAAACATTTCAGAGAAAACTCAGATTTGTAGTGATCTGGAACAATAGAGTAAAGCTGCACTGATAGCTCCGTCTATTGGATTTATCTGTCAACATCAATTTTAAATCTAAAAAAATGTGAATCATGTAGGCTTGGCTTCTGAATTTCAAAATCAGCATTTGTTTTGGCATTATTTGATCACCGTCTTTCATGTTTATAAAACTAAACTTTTGTCACTTTTTAAGGATTTATTTCCTTTTGAAGAGGTCATGCTCAAATCACTTAACTAAATAACTTAAATCTAAACCATAAGATATAAAACAGTATTCACTGAAAAATCTTCATCCTTCCTGTGTCCAGCATCTCTTTTCTTTGGGCTACTAATGTTTTTATTTTCTTATGCATATTTGGAATTTATTTCGAAGTTGTTTTTTTTTTCCATTGAGCTACTCAAATGTTTCAACCCAATTTTTAAAATAATTTACTTTTCTCCATTAATATTAAATGCCACCTTAAATATACACATATTGTTATCTTTATGAGATTGAATCTACTGGTTTAAATACATGGCATTCTTTTGTTTCCCTCAGAAGCATTTTGATATTTTCTTAATATAGATCCTGAAAATTTACTATTACTATTATTCATTAATATTTTGTGTTTTTTTCTCCATGATCTCTTATAATTTAGATTATTTGTATGCTAAAAGATGATTTCTGTATTAATTTTACAGAGCCAATTTGTTAAATTCTCTTATTGTTTTCAATAGTTGCTTAGTAAAATTCATTTTTTTAGGTGAATAATTATCAGCTGAAAAAACAGCATCTATATAATAACACCAATTTTATTTCCTTAATCTTTTCTCCAAGATTTTTTTTTCTCTTATTCATTTAAATGGTCAAATATATCCAGAAGAAAGGAAGAGTGTTTAAATCGCAAGGGCTGGTTTTTGTTTTTGTTTTCTCTTTATGTTTTTTTTTTAAATTTGAGTGGATATTTATTTATTTTTATTCTTTAATTTTTTGTTTTTTTAATTAAATTTACTAAGGTGACATTGGTCAATAAAATTATACGGGTTTCAAGTGTGCAATTCTATAATACATCATCTGTATAGTACATTGCATTTTCACCACCCAAAGTCAAATCTCCTTTCATCATCGTATGTTTGATTTCCTTTATCCTTATCTACTTCCCCCCTTCCTCCTGGCAACCACTAAACTGTTGTCTGTATCTGTGAATTTTTGTTTGTCTTGTTCATTGATTGCTTTCAGTTTTATATCCCACATATAAGTGAAATCATATGGTTCTCAACTTTTTCTGTCTTATTTCACTAACCACGATAAGCAAAATCATGTTTTCTCTTTAAATGGTTAGCTCCTGTCAGTATTCTCTGTTTCTTCTTTAGTAATCCATGAGTTCGATTTTCTATTTTTGTTAATTTTACTTTGCTATAATATTACCAATTTTATCTAGGTTTTATATTAGCATACAGTTTATTAAAATGTTCTCTTTTGATTCTTTTATTTTTTCTGATTGATCCTTCCTTATTATTTCTTATGTTAGGGATTTATGCTTTTCCCTCTATTTTTCATTGGTCTGGTTCAGTGGTGTCGATTGGGAAAATTTTGACACCCAGGGAACAATTAGCAATGTCAATTACCGTGGTTGTTACAGTGGGGAGGTATGGGGAGTGGCTGCTGGCATCTTGCAGGTTAGAGGCCAGAGATGCTCAACATTAATGCACAGGACAACACCTATAACAATGAATGATCTTCCCCAAATGTGAAGGTTAAAAATCCTGGCAGCTAAATATGATTCATATATTTATATTATTTTCTTTTTCAAAGAATTGCTTTTGCATTTATTACTAATCCTATTATTTCCTTTCTAATTCATTGATTTCTATAATAATCCTAACAGTCTTCCTTCTGCCTTCCTTGGAATTCATTAATTTTTTAAACTAATTTCTAAATATAGATACTTTATTTATTTTTCTTGTTTCCTTATAAAATATTTAATGGAATGATTTATTTCTCTGAGCAGTTTCTCAGCTATGTCCTTTAGGCTCAGATACAGTATATTTTCATTATCGGTTTCTAAATACCATGTAATTTTGGTATTGATCTCTCTTTTGACTGAAGATATACATTAGAATATTTTAAAATATCAGACTTTTCTGGATTCATTATTAATTTCTACTTCTATCACTATATTACCTGAGAATGTTTTCTTACCCTTTCTCCTATTTTAAATTTACTTATATTTAGTGTGTAACAATAAATAAGTCAGTTTTTAAGAATTTTTTTGGTCGCTAGTAAAGAAGATCTATTTTCAGTTGTTATTTCAGCTTGCCATATTTCTTATGTGTTTAAATTTATGAATGTTGCTACTATGTTATTTGGTACTTGCCTAATCAAAGCTCTTTAATCTACTTAGTTTCATTCAATATTGATTTATTACTTTAAATGACAATTTTTTACCTTTTTAAAAAACTTTTTTTTGCCTTGAATTCCACCTTAATAGGATAATGACTTTTTCTCCTATGTTTGTGTTTGCCTAATATATTTTGCCATTTTTTTTATTTCAAATTTTCTGAAGTTCTTTGTTTTAGGTGAGTACTTCTGTATAGTATACAGTGGATTTTGTAGCTTGATGCAACTTCAAAGTCTTTTTCTGTAATATGTGCATTTAGCCTATATGCATTTCATTCTTTAAAGAATTGTTTTCATGCCAGTCATGAGCCAGACACTGTTCCAGGTGCTGGGAACACAGCAGTAAACAAAACAGATAGACCACCCTGCCCTCTTGGAGCTATTAATAGGGGAGATATACATTTAATTCTATCATATTAGTTTGTTACACTTTTCTGTCTTTAGAGCTTTTTGCACTCTGTTTTTGCTAACTGTCTGTGTGTGCGTGTGCGTGTGTGTGTGTGTGTTGCTTCTGATGTTCTATGTTCTAACTACTCTCAAACATCTATTTCTTTAAACAGAATCTGATTCTCCACTATAACCAATGATGGAATTAGTATCTTTTTTCTTTTTTATATCTCCCCTTCCTCTACTCCTCCACCTAATTTTAGCTAATTACATAATCTTTCTTAGACTTTTTACTTTGATGTATTAAATATAACTTCATGACTTATTTTAAAGTATTAAAATATCATTTAAACTGGTATTAGAAGTGAGAAAATTACCATACTTATTCATTCTCCCACCCATGGTCAGAGTGTGTAACATTTACATTCTGTACCGTGACCTTAATCATTGCATATGTTTAAATCTTCCTTCCACAAATAAGTACATTCAGCTTTCAGCACTGATCTTTATACATAGTTTAACCAAAAATATCTCTTTTCTTGGTGAAATTCTTTCTCAAGAAGTACTCATAAAATAACATTGTCCAAATTCTTGCATGTTAAAAATTGGTTTTTGTTAATGTTTGTACTTGAACAACACTGTGGCTGAATATTAAATACTTGGTTTATTCTTGTCTCCCCATGAAGATTTTGTGGGCATTCTAGAATTGAATGGTGCTTTGGGTATATCTAAATTCAGCTTTAGTTTTTCCCTGCTGGTATTTGACTTGTACTTATTTCCTGACAGCTCCAAAAGGATTCTTTCTTTATCCTTGAGGTTAGCGGCTTTAAAAGGATATATCTTAAAAAATAAAAGATACATATTTTTTGCATAATGATAAAATAAAATGAAAAATTATAAGTAATATTAAAAAAGCAGAGATAAGGAGCTCTAAGAAATTGGAGGAATACTTTTTTCTGACAAAATATAAAGATAATTTATTTTTCACAGGATTTAAGCTGAGCCTTGACGGATTAAGACATAGGAGACTGGGAAGGAACAAGATTCAGGTGGATGGAAGTGGGAAATTGTGTGATATAATTATCATGCACTAGGTCATCTGTTTTACTAGAATCTAAGCACCTTGAAATCAGCAAATACTTCTTATATGTCTTTTTATTCCTTGTAACTTCTAGAACAGTCTTTTCATATAATGGAGCTAAGTTCATATTTATTATTGCACATTATCATTCTTATTTGTAGCAGGTAAACATATTTAAATTGGTTCTCAGAGTCAGAAATGACTTTATCTTCAGAAAACCATCTTAATTCAGTTAAAAGTCAATATTCCTAAGTAAATGTAGGATATCAGAGAATATCAAATAAGTCACCATAGCCTTTTTCTAACATTGATTTCACTTATCTCTTTTGAATGACAATTATTTTTACTACTGGGCTAGAAAAATCCAAAAGATATAGGATTCATTTCTTATTGTGCTTCTATTAAATAACAAACATGAAAAAAATCAAGCATGAATGTACCTGCTTTTCTCTATTTCCTCTGAGTTTTCAGCACACTAATGGATTTCCGTAGGGTTGAGACTTAACTTGTATAAGGTAATGAAGAATTTATAAGACAAGTTACCATGTTGAGTTCTGTTCTACCAGCAAGGCCAGATCTTGAACTTCCATGAAAAGACTTTATTATTTCTGAGCTCTCTACCTCTACACACTTAACTGTTAAATACAACATTCTTGCCTTTCATTTTACCCACTCCCACTGCCTTCAGATATTCACTGAGGCTTCTCACCTTAAACTTGCTCTTGACTTGAATTGCATGGTCAGCAGGATTAACAGTCTGTCACACCCTTGCAGAGCTCTTGCTAGAATAAGCTTCACGTAATTAATGGTTTTGTCCCACATTTGTATAAAAAGAGCAGGCTGAGTTGCAGTAATTGCTCCCATCATCAGTCTCTTCCCTAAAGTCTGTGTAGGAGTTCAGGGATTTTTCCTTGGTTCCTTAGATGGAAGAACAAATCTATGGAAATCACTGAGCTAGAATAAACTTTGAAGCTGCTGTAGGATGTTAGAAAGAACAATATATTTGTAACAGAAAAACCTTGGATCCATTCCTAGCTCTACCTGCCTCTAGAGATAATTCACTTCATTCCCTGAGCTTCCATTTACAGTTCTGTCTGGTGGCAGGGTTGTTATGCACACCAACAAGATAATTGAAGTTTTTGCCTTTAACTCAAGTTTTTATTTCGTTTTGTTTTGTTTTTAGTCCAGGTATGTTATTCTGTAGGTAACAAAATTGAGGCCCAGAGGAAGAAAACAACTCACCCCAGCAGATACAGAGCATAAACAACCAAGGCTAGTAGATTAAAAGATAAACCCATCCCCAATCCATTGTCTTCATTGTAGTAGGAAAGAGTAGCCACGCATGTTAAAGTCTGAGTTTCAAAGACATGTCCTTTTGAATTGGAAGTCACAAGGGAAGAAAAAGATGTTATTTGTTTTATTACTAAATTCTCAAGATATTATGGAGCACTTGTCAGAATTGATTTTAAATGAGTATTTGGTGAGAATTAATTATGTCTGGGACATTGAACAATGAAGTGAATCCAAACGTCCATCAGAGGAATTAGTTCTGCATACAACTAGAAGGCAGTACTGACTTTGGCCTCTGTTTTCTACTGGCCCATAATTCATACTGTACGAGCTGATTCATCTAGTCTTGCTATATGGTTGTTTTCTAGTTGTACAGACACCTTGTTTCACTGTCACAGCTCTAATTTAAATAAATTAAAATATGAATTTAAAGTATTTATTTTGAGTTCCATGGAGCACTTCGTAAGGCATGTTCATATCTTTTCTCATTGCTATTGATGCTTTATGACTTCTTGATTTTTAAATACAAGCTTAGTAAAAAGGAGGCCTCTCACCTAACCAAATAGTCATTTTCAGATTTTCTGTGCATTTCAAGGTTTATTCAGCATGACTAAAAGTTGCATCAGTAATATATCACAGCATTTAAAATAAATATAAGAATTCAGAATTCTGTTAGAGATAATTGCTAAGGTCAGAGAGAATGGTGTAGGTTTTCCCTTCCCAGATAAAATTAATCAAGAATATTTTTCCAGGCGAACTTTCGCATTTAATCAAATGTGGCAATGTCTAGAGACTATAAATCTAAACTAGTTAGTTTAAGTGCTTAAAGATTAGAAAGATAAATGATTTTCTTAAATAGGTCATTCTTAGCTTAAAATATTTAGTTTTATTAAAGCCTTCATTTCTTGTTTTGAAAATTCTGAGACCATATCGACTATCTTTATTTTTTAATTCTATTTCCACAACCTGAGGGGTTATCTCTCCTGATATACTGAATTAATCTGATTTGTTATTCCTTGCATCGTAGTATCCTTTAAAAATTATACATAGAGGCTTATGACAGTAAAGAATAAGGAAATAAAATGGGAGGATGCATTTCTTTTTTTCACCTGAAATTCCAGGTCACTCTGATGTAGGATCTCAAAAAAATTAATTGTGCGTGCTCTAGAATATTTAATAACAACCTCATGCTTTTTTTATTCTGAGAATCTTTATCCCCGGCGCATTGGAATTATTGTTACAGAGTTTCTTACTATTAGCTCTGCATCTTAAGCATTTTTTTCTCTTGTTAGATTATAATATTATCATCATCATATCTCAAGATATGATTTATGTATTTTTTGTTAGGCAATGAACTAAGTATTTGAAGGGAATCCAATGCGATGATGTCTAAAATATACCATAGTGATGTAAAAAAAAAAAAACCTATAATTTTTTTAAAAAAATCAATATACTCTATTTGTAGAGGAATGCCTAATTAGATTATGGAAGAGTAACACCAGATATGTAAATGAGTAGCCATACCTTCACTGAAGTTTCACATCACAAAATTGGGATATCTACACATTTCTAAAATTGGACAATAAGATTAAAATATATATTCTGATTTAATAGATCTAAATGAGGTCTGGGATCCTTCAGATCAGTTCATTTCCCAGGAATATTGATGTTGATGCACCATGGCCACAGTTTATGTAGCAGATTTGGCTAACAATGTGCATAGCACTTTAAAGTTGACAAACATTTCTTCTCACATATTATACCATCTATTTTTTACAACAATTGTGTAGAAAACGTAATGGGAGACATGTTTATTTTACAGATGAGAAAACTAAAGTGAATGTGACTTTTTCAAGCTTTTCAAGAGTGCAAACTACTAATTGGTAAATATAGTACAAGAACTCAGTTCTTCACACTCTACAAATGTGGATCTCTTTCATTTATATAATTTTCCAAAGCTGTGTGAGAATAATGAACTTTAGTTTATATCCTTTGGCTATTCAAATTGTTTATAATAGCCATTTCATATTTTTCATAGGCATTTACGTTTACTTCATTTCATGCTATTAAAATTTCATTTTCTTAGTTTTCAGAATCCACTATTAATTTTAATTGTTACATTATGTTATTTAGTGTAAGTGATGTTTGGCCTCTAACCTGGTAACACTACTCTAAAAACCAATTTTAGAGTTTCTCAAAAATCAAAATCTGTAATTACCAGGACTTAAAGGATTATCTAATAAGCAGTTATAAGGCAGTAGAAAAACAGTGGAGCCAAAATATCTGCGTACTACAAATTTTAGCTCTTCCATGCCCTGTACGAATTAGGGCAGTCAGTTAAAAAACAAGTGTGAACCATTCTCTACCCATAATT
The DNA here is from genome assembly GCF_000151845.1 of Pteropus vampyrus. Lineage (NCBI taxonomy): Eukaryota > Metazoa > Chordata > Mammalia > Chiroptera > Pteropodidae > Pteropus > Pteropus vampyrus. The sequence continues at coordinate 3,250,998 of NW_011888795.1, forward strand.
GGAAAAATATATCATTTTTCTTTCCTTTTCTCACCGACTCCTTTTTTTTTTGACAATAAGTAAACATTTTACCAATATGGCTAGATAAAGTAAAAAGACATGTTAGGATTCAAACCTCAGTTCCTCATCAGTAATTCTATGCACTTAACTCTCCAAAGCTATGTCTTTGTAATTTCATTTATTTAGATCCATAAAGTTTATTGTGCTTCAGCTGTGTACCAGAAGCTAGATTACTTATGCTTAATATAGGTATGTCCTTACTCTCATGAGCTCACAGTTGTGGGGTGGAGAACCTCACAATAACATAAGCCCTGTATAGCCTGAAACTGATCCACTATTAAATGAGGATCATGCTACCTATGTAATTCACAAAATTATTGTGAAAATTGAATAGGTGAACCTAAGAAACACGACTGAGCTTTGCCACTGGAAACTTATAGGCTCTCATAATGTCAGGTTTGTCTCCTTTCTTTTCTCTCAGACACAGTATCAGACAGTTGTGCTAGATAATTACTTCAGTCCCATAACCAAGGCTGGAACATAAATTGGTGGAGCAGATGTTATCCTTTTATGTCAATCTCAATGGTTATAGCGCCTTAGGCAAACATGGATTACAGATCCCCTTAGAATATGATATTCAGTTCTTAGTATAATTTCCTTCCTAAAATAGTGACAATAGTTTATTCTGTATTTTGAATACTATAAGAATGTATAATTTCTTCTTCTGAGGAAAAAAACACCAGAGGGTATCATGATTGTGATAAACTTCCCATTATTTTTAAGGATCTTGCCTTTGTGTACTATGTGTACTGTGCAAAGCTGATCAGCCTTGACAGGTTGACTTGGAAGCCTTGCTGAGTAGATGGGATACAGTTGTGGTGAGAGCAGAGTTAGTTACATTTAGCCCAATTCAACTTATATGTACTATTAATTGTAATTCTGGAATGCAACTCGCACTAGAAGTGTTTATGCTTAGCAAAATGATGGTCAGGACTCAGAGAGGGTAGATTTTTACCCTGTGGTGAGTGATAAATATTGATGTCATTTCTAATCACTTATTTTTTCCTCCTATAAACAAGACATTTTAAAGCAATAGGTTCCCTTGTAGAAAATATAGAAAAGTAGAAAGAGGAAACTAAAAGTGTGTTCATTTAAAACAAATTTTCCCCTCTCCAGCAATTTACAATTAGCTTTCATGCTTCTGAATTCTAATTTTTGCTAAAGGTGCATCCATTTTAAACAAAAATTGAAAATAATGACTATGTATCATGAACTTCAATAAGAAGTAATTGACTTCTATCTGTCAATGAGGAGTAGTTCAGAATGAGTCTCCATTCCTAGACTTTGCTTTGATTTTCAATCTTTTCTTTTAACTTTATACGCTCCTTAGTTACCTCCTATTTACTTACTGTGGTGTGATACATTTTTAACAAAAACTAAATGGAATTTTAGCTTTATTAGATAGAGGGGAACATTTTATCCCCAGTTAAGCATAGCTTACAATACTTTAATAGATAAAGAGTAATTCAAGAAACAATCAATAAATATTTTAGATATTGACTCTACTTAATTGCCTACTTCTGGAGGTAGAGAAGATTGAACTGACATCCTCAGAAAAACAGAGGAAAGGATATCATATAAGCTAAGAACAGAGGTACAGGATATGGGATTAGGGTTCTAAATTTAAATAAAGACAAGAATTATGCTTCCTTAGTTTTACTTCTCTTTCTAAAATTGCTGCTAAAATAATTTTACTCATTGCAGCTTGAAGAAACAGGGTAGTTGTTAGCCTTTATAACATCTCCTTGCCAATTCCTGTATTTTATGTGTATGTCTATGCAGGAGTTTTTGTGTGCAGTATGCATAGGTGTGTGTTTATTTATGGCTGCAGTAATGGCAGTAATGTTTGCAAAGGACAGATTCTGCTTTATTCCTATTTTAAGGATTTCAGCATACTCATACTTCAAATGGAGATGGCTTATGTGTAAAAAGAAGACATACTGTGTTTTTGAAAATAAAAAAGTTTGCTCTTTTACTCAACATTCAAGTATGGAGTGCTGACATTGTGTGATACATTATGGCAACTGTACATAAAGCAAAGATATACATAATATGCTTTAAACCAGGGAAAAACTCATATAGCACTTAGGAAAACCAATGGTTACCTTAGGCTGGGGGATAGAACACATTAAGAGGGGCTACAGAAGAATGAGTTTCATTTACCAACTTAATAAGTTTACAGTTTTTGTTGCAATGAGGAACCATTTTGTTGTTGTTGTTGTTTTGTTTTGTTTTTGGTGAGATATAATTCACATAACAAAAATTCACCTCTTTAAGGTGTACAATGCATTGAATTCTAGTATATCCACAAGACTGTGAAACTATCGCTACATCTAATTCAAGAGCATTTTTATCTCTCTACCCCAAAAAAGCCCATACTCATTAGTCACTTCCCATTCCATCTTGCCCCAGCCTCTGGCAAATACTAATTTACTTTTATCTCTATGGATTTGCCTATTCTGGACACTTCATAAATGAATGATCATAAATGAATCATAGACTGTGTTGTCTTTTGTGTTTGGCTTTTTTGACTTATAATGTTTTCAAGGTCCATCCATGTTGTAGCATGTGTCAGTATTTTATTCTTTTTCATAGCTGAATAATATCCATTGTATGGCTATACCAAACTTGATTTATCCATTAATCAGTTGAAAGAAATTATTTCTGCTTCTACTTTTGGGCTATTATGAATAATACTATTATGAATATTTGTGTGCAAGTTTTTATATGAACATATGTTTTCAATTTTCTTGGGTATAAGTCTAGAATTAAACTTGTTAGTCATATGCTAACTTCATTTTAAATTGAGAATTGGCAACTGGTTTCCAAAGCAGCTACACTGTTTTACATTCTCACTAGCAATATATGAGGGTTTTAATTTTTTTTTCACTTTTCTATTGGAGGATGAACACTTTGAGGTTTTGAGGTAGATGGGTCATCTACAGAAGCAATAATAGTTTTAAGATTTAAAGTAAATTTAGTTTGGCACATACCTGCTGAGGGAGATACTAAGTGGTTAGCTACGTTTTTTTTTTTAATATGAAAGTTTGGCCTTGAGGTTCTGGCATGGCTTCATTTTCTCTAACTTGTATTTATGCAACTATGGTATGTGGTACTAGGTAGGCAAGTGCTAGTAAGAAATTAAAAATCCTGGAAAATCTTCCAGACATAGAAAATTAGAATTCTGCATGTAGGCTTGACAATTTGTATTTTAACAAGTACTTCGACTGAAGTTATTTACATATCAGAGTTTAAAAACTACCACTCTAACTTACTAACATAAGATGGGGCCATTGTAAGAAACTCATAATACTAACCCTTACTACTCTGGGGATTATGTATGATTGAGAAGCGACATTCAGGTTCAAGTTTGATTGGCATCATGCAGGACACTATACATATTTTCTTTCATTTATATTTATAACACATTTTTTTTGTGGTAGGATTGTTATGCTCTTCATTATAAAAATGAAAAACTTAGCCTTGAAGGGTTAAGCACACAGAACTAAGTGATGGCCGAATTGATATTTGAACCCTAAAATAGTTTTGCACTTTACCAGGCCATATTAGTTTAATTTTTATTTACTATAAATAACAAGTTTTGCTGAGAAAATAAAAGACAATATTTTCTTCCAACTGGTGGTAGGGGACCCTTCATGTTTGTTTTTAATTGACAAGAATAGAAATATAAATTTAAAAGAAATAAAATTCTATATCATTATCATTATCATCACCACCATCATTACCCAGAAGCACTTTTCAAGCTCCTTTTTGCTAAGCTATGTGTGCACTGCACCCTACAAATATAGAAACGCTATATAAGTTTGTCTGGTGATAGTAATGGATGTAGTAATTGGATTTCAGAAAACACTGCAACTTTCAGGACATCTAATAAAGTACTAACCCTGAGGCAGTCTATCATTGGTAGATTTAGAATTGGGAAGGTAGCCAAGGTGACTTTGGTTTTGCTGCTAACCAAGCTGCTGTGGGCTTTCAGAATCTAATAACCTACTCTGTATACACTTAATTTTTCTTCCTTTCATAGACTACGGGGAAGTGTCTTCTTGATACAATCTATTCTATTAGGCAATCTATTCTATTATTTTTGTCTACTTTGCTAATAGTGTGCATTATGCAAAAATAACTTTTTTTTAGTAGTAAATATTGTAATTAATATAGTGTGCTACTTTTTATATTGTTTCAGTTAGATTATACATTTTTAGCTTCTTCAGGATACCCATTATTCTAGTTATATACCACAATATATTTTGCATATACTAGACAGTTAATTATGGCAATCATATAATTTATCATCCAAACCTTGAACATTTTCAAGTAAAATTGGGCACCATTAAGAATTTTTTCAGGATTTTAGGCAAAAACTAGGATTGTACCGGGCATGCTATATGGATGCTCACCTTACTTACATCACCAAATGCTAAAAATGCATAAAAATTTTTATCAGATCATCTGAGGAACAACAGATTCAGATCTCGTGAATTGCACCATAGCTGATAATATAAATCATTGCTCTCGATTCAGTATTATATTCTTTAGCATTTTTTAAAGAGCAAATCAGTGGTAGAAATAGAAAACAACTGAATTAATGTGAGGAGAAAAAAACAGAGACCAGTATCTATGTACTAATATGTACTTGTTAACCATTTCTTTTACCAATCCCAAAATAGAATTTTAAAATGGCATTCTGCTTCAGTAAGAGGGCTTTGTGTTTTTGTAAGTGTAGTCACTGTAAGTTTCCTAGGTAACCTGTAACATTCAGTGTTCAGGCACCTTTGATCACTAAAATGTGTTGAAGGTACATAGCTATAAGAAACTGGTTTTATCTTTAGATAATTACAAGATTTCTTCAGTGTGTGTTTATTTGATCTTAAAATATTAGTGAAAATATCAGATTCAGTCTACTAAACTACATACCGCTAGTCTAGGGAAAATTAGGGTCAGAGTTACAGTGCAGAATATATAGGGAGGAGGTAAAAATGGTCTGTTCAACTGAAAAGGGAAAAAAATGTCTGGAGGAATAAGTTTCTACTGTGTACATACACCATTTTATCTTCGAGTGAAGAACAAAGAACAAACATATTTTCACAATTCAAATGGTATCTGCTAGTTCTGCCTCCTAGAGATCATCGCACCAGACCAGGTAAAATCTTCTGTGCAAGAACAAATTATTACTCTACCAATGATAGACTGATTATTACTTTTTTGGTTGGATTTCCAGATGCTGACTTTTTAGTATTGAAAAAAACAAATCTAGAATCCAAGAATAGTCATGTCCGGGAAGTTTATAAAATTCTTCAGAATGGTTATAAACATATTTGAAATGGAAGCTGGACATTCTAATGAGCATTCTCAGCCAAAGAACCTTATCTTAGTTTCTCCAATGGTGTCGGTTATCATGAATATTGTATTTCCTTTTTTGAGCATAAGAAAACAATTGGTTCTCATTGGTTTTCTTTTTCCCGCCAGTTAGTACTTTCATTGGTTTTCTTTTTTCTGCCAGTTAGTACTAATTTATTCTCACATTCATGTCCCATTGAGTATGGTCCCACTGAGTTTTCCAGTCCCATCTGCCCTATCTTTTCTCATTTGACTTATATTCTCTCTAGATTTGTAGCTAGTGACAGAATATGCACCATACTTGGCATTTCTCTTTCTCTCTCCTTACTCCTCTGTTTTTCTCTTCTTACTCCCCCTTTTCTGGTCGAAATTGAGTTTGAATTATAAAGCATATCAAAAAGTTTTACCAAAAGGTTTCTTTTCTTTTCGTGTGTGTGTGTGTGCGTGTGTGTGCATGTCTGTGTGTTACTTTTTCAAATCTTCTTACCATTTAGCCCTATGATATTTAAATTATAATTGTTGTTTTGCAATTGTTATATCCTACCTTTATACTGTTAGTCATCACTGGGAACAAGGATCGTATCTCAAATATCTTTGTAATTTTTTTTAAATATTTTATGGATCACTAAATGTTCATTGACCTGAATTGCATTTTACTTTTAGATTTCTAAGACCTGGATTATATTTCTTTCTATATATTATTCATGGGCATTATCCCTCCATCTTAATTGTCTTGAATCACTTCATCTAAAAATTAGTTTTTAGGACTATTTATAATATTCTGAAGGCCCAGGCAGTTGGTTCCTGTGTTGTTGATATCTTCTACCTTTTAATACCACTGATATTTGTATATGTGTCATAGCTTAAAGATACCCAATACCTCCCTGGGTCCCTGGGCTATCATGATGCCCACAGGCACACTCATCTGAGTAAGGCCTATGGCTCATGAAACAAGCTCTGTTAAACTCTAGTCATTATTAGATAAGATAACATTTAAACCTGCTTACCATTTTCCATTGGCTGATCTCTGGAACATGGAAACTGTTTAGAAGAAAAAGAACAACTAATCTGCTAATCATGTATTAATAGGGGAATTAGTGTCAGGAATAGACTTTCATCAAAGAGAAAATGTCAGCCTACTCAAATAAAGAAGCAATCTGAAGAATTTCATGTTCTTGATAGAATCCAATTATCATTAAAGGTAGACAAACTGCCAGGATTGGCTAGGACCCATTCTTATATCTTTACCAGAACTCTGCCCATCAAACCAACTTCTCATAGAATCACATAAGCACATTAATTTGCTCCTTTGTCTTTCACATGTTTGGGGCAAGATCTTTTAAGATACTTTTGGTTGATACATGTGTAGAGGACTTAATTGTGTTTCTTTTTAACTGATAAAGAGAATGATAATAGAGAAACTACCTTAAAAATGGAAAGGAGAGGTTTCTCAAATTATCTTTTTCAGTAAACTATTGCAATATTGAATATCAAATTTCTAATTGTTTTTCAGTCTTTAGAGGAACTTTTTAAAAACATATTTCTGTCCATAGATTTTTAGGACATTGCTTATTTAATGAACTAATATTTTCCACTTAGAATGTAAGGGATAGTTAAACACTTAGAATTTAAGGTTAGAAGGGAAATGGAATGATAAGAAAGAAGTATGGGAAGGTAGTAGAAACCAGATCATGGAGGTTCTTTGATTCTGGATGTAATAGGCTAAACTTATTCAATGGTGAGTCACTGAAGTATTCTGAGCTAAGGGAGTTTATGTCCTGGCTTATACTTTATGAAGATTGTCAGCAGTATTTATAATGGATTGGAGTGAGTAGATACTAGAGACAAAGAAGCAGTTAGGAAACAATTCCATTGGCTAAGATAAGAGCCTGAACTGGAACAGTGGCAGTGGAACTGTAAAGAAAGAATGACTGTGAAATTGAGAGGGTAGCATCAGCACCCACAAGGAAAACGATGTCTGAAGCTTGGTTAGTGTCCTTGTGTCATAATCGGAAAGAGGAAATTTAAATTTTTCTGTCATAAAGAGAATGCTTAGGTTTGGGAAAATGAGAATGAGCTCAATCAGGGGGTCTTCAAATGCAAACTAATATGCTAGGTACATCACTTAGCTGAGTGAAAACAGGCTACAATAACTAATAGAGATGCATGGGGTCTTTGTTATTGCAGTGCTTCTAAAATTTGATTGTGCTCCAGAATCACCTGGAAGGTTTGTTAGAACACAGATTCCTGAAACCTGGTCTCATGGTTTCTTTTGAAAAGAAGAAGATTGTATAGGTCTAGGTGTGGCCTGATCATTTGCATTTCTAACATTGAGTATTGAGAGTGAGATGTTGATGTTGCTAGTCAACACCTTAGAGAAGCTCTACTACTCTGCCCCAGCTAAGTGGACCATGAGGCATGTAAGAATTGTTTGAGGAGCCTGAAAAGCACACCAGTACCTGGGCTCACATCTGGTAAACAGTTCAGGATGGCTTTTTGTCCTTAAGTTCCTCAGATGATTCCCAATGGGCAACGAGACTGAAAACCACTAGTCAGAACTTCTGATATTTAAGAAGTTAAATTTTTGATTTTATGTAAAGTTTTCTAATTTTTATAACATTGCCTCAGCCAAATAAAACATGTGTGATTCTAAGTTTGCCAACCCAGCTAAATGACTAAGTGTGACGTCTGGCTTAGGCACACGATAGGCAGTTGAAACATAGAGCCAGGACCCGGAATATCAGTTTGGATTGTGGCCATAGATTGGGGTGTATATATGTAGCTTTATAAATGTGAAACAAATCTAAAAACCAAATCAAAATCAGAAAGTTTTATATTGTCCAAATAATTTTTTTTTTTTTTAAAAAAAAGCTCTTACTCTGTTCTGCCTTTGCCTATTTTTTCTTAAAGTGCTCTATAATGTATATAGCCATGAATTACATCATCCGGATTAACTGGCCCAAAAGATGTCGTTATCTCCTTTTCATATCTCCCCACATATCACAAGATGAACTCGAGTTTAGTGTTTTTCATTTATCATTATAAATTTCACTTTTTAGCTCCATTGATACAATTTGGTTTCCTGAATAGAATATTGGCCAGAATTCATTAATATGTCATAGGTCATGGATTACGGGTTGAAGTAATCAGAACTCAATCTTTGTAAAATAAGATTGGAAGAAAGAAATGACACATTGTGTATGTTTACTAAACTGTCTATAGCAAAGCCATATACAAAAGTATCTTCAAATTTGACTTTACATATTTTTTAAATAAAATACTAAGGTTTTATTATATGTTATTTATAAAAGTACTTTTTAAATGATGGTAAAAAGATTTGATAGTCATTGAGACATGCCTACAGATATTATATTGCTCCAAGTGTTTTCTTTGACTTCTATATTTTTCATTAACAGAGAATATTTACCCACAGTAATAGAATGAAACTTTCCCCCTTGGATTAGGCTTCTTTAATTTGGCTTGATTTTGGCTGATACTAAGTAAAAAATTTAAAAATGACAATTAAAACTGAACATGAAAAGAAGGAGGAAAAAAGTTAATTTTTGAATCTAGAAACGACAATAACAATGGCAGAAACAATAGTCTACACTCAAGTAGACCTTACTATGTCACGTACAGTGCATTACACAAAGTAACTCATTCATCAACACAAGCCTTTGAGGGATGAGGAAATCGAAGCTGAGAGTAGTGATTTGTCCAGTGTCAAGAAGCTAGTAAGTGACAGAGTGGGGGTTTGAATCCAAGTCTGTCTGATTCAAAGCAAATGTTCTTAACCATTGTTCTGCCATATGCTTACTGTAGCGTAAGTACTAATCAGTAAACATGTTTTCCTTGACATAGATTATAAAATAAAATCAACACAATAGAAACATCAAATTATCTGCTTCAATGTATTCATCTCGTCACACTCTCAATACTACATTATTAAAACATTTATCACTTAGTGAAGTCAAAGGAAACATTATTGTGAAATAAAGTGATGGATTGGAAACCAGACTTTATATCCAAGTCTACTATACACTCCCTATAGCAAATTAAACAAATAATGCATTTCTCTGAACCTCAGTTTTCTCACCTCAAAATGGTGGTCTCCAAAATTCTTATAAGCTCTCAAATCTTGTGAATTAAATTTTATTTCTAACATAAAATGAAAAAGGGAACATTATATGAAAATTGTTTTCTACCTTGACTACTGTTGTAAGGTAGAAAAGCTATTGATAATTTCTTTTAATAGGAAAGCTTTTATATAAGAAGTTTCCAATTACCTGGCATTTTAAAGCAATGGTTTATTATAGGGTACATAGACATATATTTTAAGGGAGAGAAAGTTTTTGTATATGTAAGTTATACTATAAGTGTTGCATTTTATAGAACAATGTTTAAATTCATTTACATTCCACATAAGAGAGATGCTGTTTTGTGTTTCACACTGAGAGCTGGAAAACAATTTTCCCCTTATTTTTAAAGACAATGTACAGTAAAACAAGGTGGGTCACGGTTGATAAGAAATAACTTCAATAACTGGTACATAGATAAGAAATGGCTTGATGTGACACTGTCCAATTTAAAAGAAGTTCAGGTTAATGGTAATTTAGGAATAATTCTTTGTTCCTGGAAAGAAAAGAAACAGTCAGTTTGGAGGAGTATAAATGGAAGGAGATGGTATGTAAGAAAACATTAGGGTTATTCTGTCAAAGAACATAACAATACACTGCCTTGTCTTTGTAACAATGGCCTGGAAATTGGTTTCAGGGAGGAAACTAAATTTTCCTAAACTTACTGTGGACTCTGAGCTCTCTGTGGAGTCTATTCCTAGGATGTAGCATGGTGTCTGTTACATAGTAGAAAGACAACTGCTTGTGTAGTGAATGAATTGTGACTATATTTAACATGTTAATACTGATATTAAGGAAGTGGAATGCATACTGAGGAGGGCAGCAGGATGGGAAGAAGGAGTCTTAAATTAAGTCCTGTGAGGAAATGTTTAAAAATCTGGGAGTATTGCATGACGTTTTTAGGGAAACTAAAAAGCAATTTTTGTGTAGTCACAGAATTATGTCAGAGTTGGATTTGTTTCATATGATTCTAAGGGATAGAACCAGAAAATTTTGGCAGAATCTCCTCTACAGGGGAAAAGTATTTTGGAGGAAATAAGAGAGAACAATCTAAACTGTCTAAAACCATCCCTGGGGTATAGGGGAGGCCAACATGGAAGCCTCTTAATTGTAGACCTGCTAGGAGAGAATAGATGCAAGTCGAAAGAATGTTAGAGTGTTGTGGAGGCTATCTCCACATTAGGTAGTCTTGAATTTATTGTTTTGTTTGTTTGTTTCACTTTTTGTTTGTTTGTTGTTTAAGGCTCACGTGATTATGAGTAAGCACTTAAACTTAGGGCCCAGTGCTATGGGTAATGAAAAATGAGTAAAATCTTAATTGAAGAAACATAACTATTCTGATGAAATATTGCCATCCGAAGTCCATCAATTGAAATCCTAAAGGTTAGCTCCTTACAGTAGTGGGATGAGGGTGAGAAAGACTTTTTAAATTGCTGGATGATGACTATTAATTGTTCATCTCCTTTTCCTTTATCATTGGCTCAGGAAAACAGACTCTGAAATGGAGATTAGTGGGCTGTGACCTTTTGTCTTAACTCTCTCTAGTGGGCCTTTGAGAGCATGACAAATTTCAGCCAGGAGCATTCCCAGCAGCTGAGGAATAAGTTCTCCATTCCTTAGGAAGGACCTGGGTTGCAGATGACAGTGTCGAAAGCAATTGTCATACAACTAAATTCAAAATGGCAAATATTATTCTTTACGATAAGAAAGATGCTAAAGTCATTCCTTTCCAACCATTTTTACATGGTCACAGCTATTCATGCTATTTAGTTTTGTCCTAATGTTGATATTTAATGTGACTTTTGGCCATTTGATCCAGCTTCAAGCTGGATAATCTAATGATGCTTATGAGTTGATATTTTTAACAAGTTTAAACAAGTCAATTACCAATTTCCTTTATGGTGGTTTTCACTCTTATGTAAGTTGCTTAATCATAACAACTATTTGGAATACAGGAAAATGTGACTGAATTGGAAGCCAGTCAGTAGTTATGACATTCTTTCGTTATTACAGGCATATAGTGTGTGATGATGTTGGCTTTGTGTAGCTACTTCCCCTCAGATTTCTTTTAGCAAAAATATTTAAACATGATCAGCACCTTTCCCAAAAAAGAACATTTGCAAATAAAAGAAGTAATACACACCAAGATTTGTAGAAAAAAA
>NW_011888795.1:3262763-3269428 GCF_000151845.1 Pteropus vampyrus
ACCATTTTTACATGGTCACAGCTATTCATGCTATTTAGTTTTGTCCTAATGTTGATATTTAATGTGACTTTTGGCCATTTGATCCAGCTTCAAGCTGGATAATCTAATGATGCTTATGAGTTGATATTTTTAACAAGTTTAAACAAGTCAATTACCAATTTCCTTTATGGTGGTTTTCACTCTTATGTAAGTTGCTTAATCATAACAACTATTTGGAATACAGGAAAATGTGACTGAATTGGAAGCCAGTCAGTAGTTATGACATTCTTTCGTTATTACAGGCATATAGTGTGTGATGATGTTGGCTTTGTGTAGCTACTTCCCCTCAGATTTCTTTTAGCAAAAATATTTAAACATGATCAGCACCTTTCCCAAAAAAGAACATTTGCAAATAAAAGAAGTAATACACACCAAGATTTGTAGAAAAAAAATTATCATGCTTGCTCAAAGATTCACCATTACCTTTAATTATCAATTTTGGGTTTGATTCTGGGTTCTCTCACTTATTAAATATAAAATATTGGGTAAATGTTTTGCCTTTTCTGAATCTTAATTTCCTCATTAGTAAAATGAATATAACATTGATTTCACATGATTATTGTAAAAAAAAAAAAAGAAAGTGAATTAGTAAATGCTTGTGAAGCATGATGCAGAATCGTATAGATGCTTGATAAATGTGTCAGCCCCTCATTTAAGAAATTGCATCCTATGGATTGAGAAATGGCCTAATTAAGAGTTTGACAGTCTAGTAACATGCATCATAATATTTGTAAATTACATGACACTTAGAAAGGAAGGTAACTGTTTAAGGAAATATTGTACTCCCTTTCTTTGACTTGAGTTTGCCTTAACCTGACACCACAAGTATTCCCCCAACTGTGGGCCTAGTTCCATGATTAGGCTGACCTCACTCATAGTCACACATAGTCACAGCCTCCATAATAATCAGTGCAACTGGAAGCTCCTTTGGAATAAGTGGACTATGCATATCTATTCTTTTAAGATGCACCTCAGTCATATTAAATAGGGGACTATTTAGTTGCATTGTAAGGTCTCTGGGTAGTCTGAGCTGTTTGCTTTAGCTATCTTTTCGGCCACATAGAGACACAGTTCTTGTCAAATTTGATAAATCGATTTGGGGGAGTATAAAATCCTATGCTAATAAATACTATAAGTTGCCTAAATGAAACAGTTAAAGGTGGTAAATTGAGAGCTAGACTGGAACTACAACCTGGTCTTGTCCCTGCCAAGTTGGGCGATAGCAGGTATGTCAACTTAGTTGAAAATTCTTTCATCGTCATGAAAGTGGCATAATACTTACCTTAAAAATGGCTTTGCAGATGAAATGAGATAAATATTTATACACCAGAAAATAATATGATATGAGCATTTGTAAAATACAAGAGCATAATAATACTTCTCAGATTTGGAGTGCCAAACATGTAGAGGGCGCTCCCTTTTCAAAGGGTGATTTTCTCTATCAATTTATGCAGAGCTCCCTCCTGACTACAAATGCCATTTCTAAAAGAGTGGGGAGCACATTTCAGCTTTGTCTCAGGCTCGCTGGGAAAGTTATGTTTTAAAGCAATGGCCCCCAACCATTTTGGCACCAGGGACCAGTGTCCCTATGAGAATCTAATGTAGGATGATCTGAAGTGGAACTGAGGCGGTGATGCTAGTGCTGGGGAGTGTCTGCAAATACAAATGAAGCTTCACTCGCTCACCCTCTAGTACCCTTCCATGGCTTGGGAACTGGGGACCCCTGCATTAAAAGGAGAAGGGAGAGTGACAGCATGCCACATTTCTTTGCCTAGAAAGGTAAGAATGTTCTCTGTGGAACCAACCCTCTTATACAGAACTTTTGACATTGATTAAAGATTGACACATCATATCCTGACAAGTTATGCTGGAGGAAGAACACGGGACAACACTGGTATAACGTTACTGGGACTGGCTCAAAGCACACAACTCTGACAAGAGCAGTTGCCACTGCAAACAGGTCATTTGTTTCTATATTTCTCTTTATATTACATGTCATTGATGCTAACCATCTTATCTCCACTGGCAAAGTTCAAGGACTAACTTTTGAAATTATTAACAGAAATTGCCAAGTTATCTTTTTGCTTTTTCTTTCCTCTTTTTTTAAAAAATAAATTCCCATTCCTATGAATTTTTGTACTGAAGAAAATATGAAAGGGGAGATTATAAGTATCCAGGATGCCACAAAAGAAGGCACATTATTTATGACTTTTAAATGACAAATCCTGAAACAGCTTTGAGTCCACAAAGGATAAAAGGTTGGTATTAAATATGACCTTTGATTTTAACAGCCTCAAGCAGAAGCTTTCTCTTTGGCTATGCAAATTGTACTGTAAATTATTGGTCCAGTTCACTGCAGTTTCAAGCAGCAAGGGAAAGGGGGTGGGCAGATAGCAGCAAAAAATATTTCTTGTTACCTACAGTCTTCAAAATAATAAGTTGTTTGAATTTAACCATTTTTCTCCTCACATCATTTTTACACCACATTTAAATACCATTTTTCCTGAAAGCAACTGACTGAACTAAATCAGACCTCCTTGACATTTTATGACAAATCCTTTCCCTATGCCAGTCCTCAGTTTCCAAATATGTAAAATGACAATATCAGTTCATATGACCAGTACATTTGTTTCCATCTCTAAATCTTATGACTGTATAACCTCCTGTGTTATCGTCTATGAAAGAGCAACTATTAGTCATGTCAACAGTCCAGCAGCTTGCAACCAAATAAGTGATTCAAAGACCATCAACTTGTCTGAGATCTCAGTACTTACAGGTAGGCCCTGTTTTACGAGTCTATGTCAGTAACAGTACTGCAACATGAAGAGCATGCATTTACAAAATAAGATGGGCAAAACAGAAGTTAAATTGCAAATCCATGTTGCTCAAGTTGCACAGTGGGCTATTTGGGAGAACTCCGTAGGCTGTTTAATGTTTCTGTGTATGACGTGGGAGACTTCACTTTGGAGCAAGAGTCTGAACTTTTGTGTTTTCTTAATTCTTTTAAAATATGCAGTTATGTAGGGTTTATTATGTTCTTTGGAAGGAAAAAAAGGATTTTATATTGTAGCTTTTTTAAAACATTTGAAAGTTACCATGCTACAAATCTTATACTTTCTTTAGAATTTCTTTCTGAAATAGGTTTTGTGGCATCACTAACTAGCTGTCATTGATGTCATATATCCAGAACTGATCTTTTGTCCCAGATATACTTGATCCACTGTCTTTTTCTTTACAGTTTATAGTAACTCTACCCTTGTAGTTTGTTAAAACTCAAACAAACAAATCATAATAAGAGTCTTGAATCATCCTTAACTACTCTTCTTTCATACCCCACAGATAATCTGTTAGGAAACTCTTGTGACTTTTTTTTTTTCTACCACAGAAGCATCATCTGACGACTTCTCACTCTGTCCACAATTTCCACTTTAACCCAAACCATCAGCACTTCCCCTCTGGAGTGTTGTTAATAGCCTGTACACTGATCTCCCACATTTACATTAGCCCCCTTGGAACCTCATCCGAACAGCAGCCAGAGTATCCTTCCAAAATACGTGAGTCATCATGGTGTACCTCTGCCTTAAACTCTGCACTGTCTCCCCATTTCACTAAAAGGCAAATATCATTACAATGACCTTATGGGATCTGATCCCTCACTGTATTTCTGACCTCTTCTCTTTATTGCTTTCCTCTTTGCTTATTTCTCTTCGGCCACCCTGGCCTCCTCTCTGGGCTTTGGTCTCATCTACTTTGATGAATCCATGAATCTATTAAAATTCTAGTATCCCTCCTCCTAACATATCCCAATACCTTATTCTCTTTTATATTTTTAATGGCATTTATTTTTTCCAGTATAAAACTTATTACGTTTGTTATCTCTCTACTACTCTCTACTAGAATGTAAACTACATGAGAACAGAAAAATTTTTAAACTTATTTATTTAAATTAGCTTCAAATATACAGTACATTGGTTAGACATCTATATAGTTCATAAAACGATCCGCCCCTGCAATTGCTCCCTCCCTCCCCGGCCCTCCACCTAGCCATCATATTAATGCTAACTGCATGCCCTCTGCCATGCTCTCCATCCCCCTGACCCAATTATCAACTACTAATTTGTACGTTTTTAACCCTTCATTCCATTCTCTCAGCCCCCCACACCCCTACCCTCTGAGGACAGAAATTTTTTATCCTCCTTCCTTGCTATAACCCAATTTGTAGAACAGCGCTTTGTTCAGAAATAATGACTAGCATACTTGGTTAATTCTATAATAGATACCAAGTTCAAATAGAAGTGCCGCAATTGTCATTTATGTTCGACTTTATAGTGTCCGAGGTGGCTAGGCAACTGTCTGTTTTTCCATCTGTTATCTGTGACTATGGTGTCGACTTTTCTGGAATTTTATTAACATGATATATACAAGATAATTCCCTTAGAGCTCTCTCCAAAGTCTCTTGCATTACCAGGTCTGTTCTATTCTGTTATGTGCCCTGAATTTCTCCCAGCTCTGTTTGAGTTCTGAGAATTCTTTCTAGTTGTTCTTTCTCTAGCCTTGGATAATTTTCCTGTCACGCATGTGCAGGTCAGCCCCAAATACTTATGGAACTGTGCAGAAATTTAGTTTTCTTCCTCTTCTTCAGTATTCCGTCCTGCAGTTATAAACACCTTGGTTTCCCGAACTCCAATTTCCGTTTGCTCATCTTAGGGAGTTTCTGGGATCCCCGTGTTATTCCTTTCTATGCTGCTGCCTTGAAACTTCCTCCTAGAGCAACAGTAATGCTCACCATGTTTGTTTCCCTTCTCTCAAGGATAACAGACATTTCCTGTATGTTTTCCAACGTCTGAAAATCATTCTCTGGTTTTTTGTTGTTTAAGGTGTTTCTCCAACAGGGCCAAAACAGAAGTCTAGTGGAAAACTACTGAAGCCAAATCTCTCTCTCTTTTTTTATTTTTTTTAATTTCCTTTAAATAAAGAATCATAAAAGTGAATCAGGTAGTTATTGACATATAACAATATAACTAATTTTCACATGTAAAACCTGCGAGTTATCAGTAGAAAAGCAATAAATTACGAGTCAAAGAGTTTGATTTTTAACTCCATCAGGGTCAATTGTTTGACCTTGAGCAGGATACTCTGATTTTTAATTTCATCATCTGTTTACATGGAGAATAGAAGTCCTGCAGCTTTATCACAAGTTACATCAAGGATTAAACATGGTCATTGATAGAGAAATTGCTGTCTCTAAAATCCTGTACTCACATGAGGGGATATTCTTATTCTCATCATCATTATCTGTCAAACTAGAAAATTCAGAATGCTAGAACATTTCTCCTTTATTTATTTTGTCCATGTTTATCCTGATAACTTATGTAGACAAGATTACATTCTATTTTGATATAACTTGTGTCAGGATTGATTTTCACTTTAATATAACAACAAAAATTCATAGTAGTAGTAGTTCAAACAAGGTAAACATTTATTTCTATTATATAGAGGAGATAAAAAGATATAGCTTGTGTAGGATTTTCAGAGGACATTGGGGATCCAGTTTTCACTTTTCTGCTTCTCTATCCTCAGTGATAGCTGTAATCTCCCCTTAATTCAAATTGGATGTGGGAATTCCAGCCATTACATCTATATTCCATGATGGCAGCAAGAAGCAGCAAAGGATAGCAAAATATTTTCTTTCAAGACAAATTAGCTAATTTTAATCAGCTTTTCTTAGAGTCCCATAACATACTTTTGTTTATATCTTAATAGCCATTATTTAGACAGATGGCTACTCATAGCTAAAAGGAAGACTAGTAAAGGATGTTTTTTATTTTTTAATAGAGAACCTATTTTTAAATATTTATATACATAGATAGATAGATATAGATATAGATATAATGTATTTTATTACCAGAGAAGAAAATAAGAATGAATGTTAAGAGGCAGTTCTCAGTTTCTGCCACATAACTTCTTTTTTAGCAACAAGGGATTCTTTGAACTTATTCAACATAAAGTTCTTCATAAGGCATACTGTATACTTATACTTTATGTATGCAGTGAGACACTCATGGACGCATAGCTAAGTTAGGATAGTACGAAGACTGTTATGTATTCCTCAAATAAGGTTTCCCAACAATATTTTGAGGTGTGGTGGTCGAAATCTTTGAGACTCATACTTTGGAATACATTGTCCTCATCTTAAGATATGGCTATTTCTATAAATTACCTCTAAACATTTTTTTTTTTTTGTAAATCAAATTCCTGTCCCCATGGTTAAGCAATAACTTCAAAAGTTTTATTTTCCTTCTGTGATAATTTCAATAAGAACTCTTGAAACTATATCTTTAAGATTTTCTTGACTTTCTCCACCTCTGTCTAGCAGCTAATGAGCTGTAAAGGGATGCCTAAAAGCACTAAGAAGTTTGCTATTTAAAGGAACTCTGAGATCCTGAAATTAATCCTTTTATAAAGCAAGGAATGTTTTTGCAGTGGAAATAATTACCCTGTAATTTATGTGGACTTAAGTGGGATTTCCCTATGTTTAGTTTTGTGACTGTGGTTTGCATTAGATGTCTCACAGGCACCTCAACTTCAGTGTCTAAAATGGTGGCTCAGAGTCCAGTTAGGAGACT
>NW_011888795.1:3269478-3273947 GCF_000151845.1 Pteropus vampyrus
AGTCCTGCAGCTTTATCACAAGTTACATCAAGGATTAAACATGGTCATTGATAGAGAAATTGCTGTCTCTAAAATCCTGTACTCACATGAGGGGATATTCTTATTCTCATCATCATTATCTGTCAAACTAGAAAATTCAGAATGCTAGAACATTTCTCCTTTATTTATTTTGTCCATGTTTATCCTGATAACTTATGTAGACAAGATTACATTCTATTTTGATATAACTTGTGTCAGGATTGATTTTCACTTTAATATAACAACAAAAATTCATAGTAGTAGTAGTTCAAACAAGGTAAACATTTATTTCTATTATATAGAGGAGATAAAAAGATATAGCTTGTGTAGGATTTTCAGAGGACATTGGGGATCCAGTTTTCACTTTTCTGCTTCTCTATCCTCAGTGATAGCTGTAATCTCCCCTTAATTCAAATTGGATGTGGGAATTCCAGCCATTACATCTATATTCCATGATGGCAGCAAGAAGCAGCAAAGGATAGCAAAATATTTTCTTTCAAGACAAATTAGCTAATTTTAATCAGCTTTTCTTAGAGTCCCATAACATACTTTTGTTTATATCTTAATAGCCATTATTTAGACAGATGGCTACTCATAGCTAAAAGGAAGACTAGTAAAGGATGTTTTTTATTTTTTAATAGAGAACCTATTTTTAAATATTTATATACATAGATAGATAGATATAGATATAGATATAATGTATTTTATTACCAGAGAAGAAAATAAGAATGAATGTTAAGAGGCAGTTCTCAGTTTCTGCCACATAACTTCTTTTTTAGCAACAAGGGATTCTTTGAACTTATTCAACATAAAGTTCTTCATAAGGCATACTGTATACTTATACTTTATGTATGCAGTGAGACACTCATGGACGCATAGCTAAGTTAGGATAGTACGAAGACTGTTATGTATTCCTCAAATAAGGTTTCCCAACAATATTTTGAGGTGTGGTGGTCGAAATCTTTGAGACTCATACTTTGGAATACATTGTCCTCATCTTAAGATATGGCTATTTCTATAAATTACCTCTAAACATTTTTTTTTTTTTGTAAATCAAATTCCTGTCCCCATGGTTAAGCAATAACTTCAAAAGTTTTATTTTCCTTCTGTGATAATTTCAATAAGAACTCTTGAAACTATATCTTTAAGATTTTCTTGACTTTCTCCACCTCTGTCTAGCAGCTAATGAGCTGTAAAGGGATGCCTAAAAGCACTAAGAAGTTTGCTATTTAAAGGAACTCTGAGATCCTGAAATTAATCCTTTTATAAAGCAAGGAATGTTTTTGCAGTGGAAATAATTACCCTGTAATTTATGTGGACTTAAGTGGGATTTCCCTATGTTTAGTTTTGTGACTGTGGTTTGCATTAGATGTCTCACAGGCACCTCAACTTCAGTGTCTAAAATGGTGGCTCAGAGTCCAGTTAGGAGACTATTGCCGTAAGTTTCAACACCAGTTTCTCTCCACTCTTATTCATCAGCCACTCTGATGCCAGAGAAATGATTCCTAAAAAACAAATCCACTCATTTCACTGCCCTGCTAGAAACCACTGTTGGATCCCCATTGCCCTCTGGGTAAATGCCAAGCCCTTTAGCACAACATTCGTGGCCCTTGACATTTGGTCCCCAACTACTCCTTTAGCAACATCTATCATTCCCCTACACATCATAGACCCCAGCCACACGTCACTTCTCCCTAATCTCCAAATACACCGAACATTTCATACTTCTCTGCGTTTGTTTTTGGCTCTGCCTGGATTGCTCTATGTCCAACACTTTTTCTACTTGAAAAATTTCTCCTTCTGCATGCCTCAGATCCAATATCTCTATTCCAGCTCCTCAAAGAGAGTCAGTCATCTGTCTTTTTATTTCCATAACAATCTAAGAGAACTGGTTACATTTTATTGTAATTATCATTATGTGTCTGTCTCCACAGCTAGACTTTAAGTTTAGCAGCCATGACATAGTAAAGGTTTCTGTATTGGGAGTGGATAACATTTGGATGTTAACTAAATCCTAGGTACTATATATTTTACAAATAATATATCATTAAATCCTCTCAAAATGATTATAAAGTAATTATTTCCTTTTCACTGATGAATAAATAAATGTTCAAAGATGCTAAGGAGCTTTTTTGCAGCCAGACTGCCAATAAAGGCT
This sequence comes from Pteropus vampyrus, assembly GCF_000151845.1. Taxonomy (NCBI): domain Eukaryota; kingdom Metazoa; phylum Chordata; class Mammalia; order Chiroptera; family Pteropodidae; genus Pteropus; species Pteropus vampyrus. Next base: position 3,271,655 of record NW_011888795.1, read on the forward strand.
ATAGCTTGGATTTAAACTTATGTCTGATGCCAAGCCTAGATATTTTTTTTCTTAATATAACATGCTCTATACTCAGAACTTAGCACCGTGATTGATATCTAACACATGAAAAAATGTATGAAATTGAGTTTAGGCTATCTGCAAAAACTGTATTCACCCTCAAAAGATAAGATTTCCCTCCATCGAGGTTAATCTGAAAGAATCTTCAGAGGCAGTTTCCAAAGGGACTTTTGAGGTAGATGTGGCTACCCTTTCAATTAAACATTGAACTATTTTATTTTTACCACCATGTGTTTGTTTCAACAGCAGCGAGACAGGTTTTTTAAAATGAAAAAATAAAACTTACAAATGGTCTCCTCGTCCTCCACCTTACCTTATTGATAAATTTTCTGGTTTTTGTTTTGATTTTTTTTTTTGAAAAGTGTGCAGTAAAGATTAGTGATATGTGATATATGATACTAATTTGTGATTATGACATTGAAACATTTACTTAATGTAGATTATGATTGAGTGCTGTTAAAAATGGACCAAAAGACATAAATAAAAAATAGTGTATGCATACTTCTTTTATAACTGAGTAGTCTTAACTTGATGAATATAAACATGAAACATATCCATGTTTTGTTTTTCTTTGTTCTTCCTGTCTCTACTTTTAACTTTTTCAAATCTTCCTTTCCTGTTTCTTAATAACATGCTGGGAAGATTCTATGATTCTCCAGCTACGTGGTACATTTTAGCATGAAACTAATATTGTGACTGATTTCAGCCTATGTATCTTTTGTTTTGGAGCCCAAAACAATGATCTTTAGCTTTATGGAGGAGAATAGAAGAGGCTTCTCTATAGTAACTTCAATTGACCTGTTCTGGGCCCAGAGCCTATGGTTTTTCAGGGAAGGGGTAAAGGTTAGGGAAGGCAGAGATTCTGCTATGACTGGACACATGAAGATAGTAAAGTGGTGTTCATGGCACTATTCTGAATTAGCCTGTTTGTGTCTGCTGCTAGGGCTTCAGTTGATACAGTGGTCTCCATAGAATATGCACGGTTTTCATGAAGTAACGATCAATTTTCTGGGACCCTCTCAGAGGGCCAACTATGTTTTCAAATGACCACATCAATGGTATGCAATCATAACGACTTCTCTGGGTAGAGCATCCCATTTTTTTTGCCACAGCCTTCCAAGCCTTCAACATGTAGAGCCAGAGGGAATTCAGAGGTTTTCTTTTTTTTTTCTGTGCCCTTCAAAGAATGTAGAGACTGGGCTAAGTGGCTGTCACCCCCATATTCTTTCCTTACACTTCACACTACTGCATGGCCTCTTCCATGATCAATTCTAGCAGATAACCTGATTTCCAAATCTCTGCAGCAGAAATGAGCACCATTTTTTATATTCTCATAGGCCCCAAACATCAGATGACACAAGTCATATTTTTCTAAGAATTCTTGAATCACTTTCTACTCTAGCTACACTATCAAGATAGGAGTATTTATTTGCTCAGTTTTTCAAGCATCTGATCAGAGAATAAGATGCCAATCTCTCCTTGGCAAGAATTCAAGATTTATAACTGAAGCATGATACTCTTCGAGCTTACCCTTGTTTGGCTTCAGGGAGTGGAAATATTCTTCCCATAACCCACAAGAAAGGAAGGCAATTGACTTCGTGAACTCTACATTCCTCAAAAAGAATGAAAATGTCTTTAGCTCCAAGAAAATGCCCCCTATCTCTGGTCTTTCTCTTATATAAACATGGGAAGAAGGAGTGAAATGTTGGTTGGTGGCGAGTTGATGGTACTTCTTCACCTTTTCATATACTCTATAAAGGGCATATGGCTTTGATTCTGCGAAGCATATTTAGAGTGTGATGCTTAACACTGAGTGTTTTAATCTTGGATTTGGTTATAATTCTGATAGCACATAAAAATCCACTCAATCCAGCCTGTTATATTTAGATTTTCTAAATTAGATTAAGTTAATCATTTTTCTAATAAATGTCATAATAGGTCCACACAAAAGATACTATAAGATAATCTTGCCATTGCCCACTCTTCAGCTGCATCTGTATTAGGACCAAGGAGCAGCCCGAGCTTAGGAAAGTACAAGGACAACAGTAACTTATCTCTAAGCAAAAGAAGTGCAGGAGGTAATGAAGCAAAGCTGTATACACGTCTTCTGAGGAGTGATAGGAAGTTCAAGGGCAAATCTAAAGAAAGGTGAACCCCTGGGTAAAAGACAATAGCCTGACTTTACAGGTTATTAAAAGGCAGTATATTTATCTGATCAGGGCATGACACTTCA
>NW_011888795.1:3276417-3286213 GCF_000151845.1 Pteropus vampyrus
TTTCCTCATATAAATCTTTTCTATATTTTGTTAGTATTTCATTTTTTTCATTGCTAATATAAATGGCATTGTGTTTTTAATTTGAAATTCCATTTGTTCATTGCTGGTAATAGGAAAGTGATGGACTTTAGTATTAATCTTTTGTCCTGCCACCTTATTATAATTGCTCATTAGTTCCAGATTTTTTTTTTGCCAATAATTTTGAAATTTCTACATAGACAATCATGTCATCTGAGAACAAAGATAGTTTTCTTTCTTCCCAATCTATATACCTTTTATTTCCTTGTCCTGTCATATTGCATTAACTAGTATGTCTAGTAGGATGTTGAAAAGGAGTGGTGAAAGAAGACATACTTTCCCTGTTCTTGGTTTTAGTGGGAAAGCTCTGAGTTTCTCATCAATGAATATGGTGTTAGCTGTAATTTTTTTGTAGATATTCTTTATCTAAATACAGAAATTTTAAGATTTAAAATGTTTGGACAATTATGTCTAGCTTCAAATATTTGGATATTTGCTTTTATGTAGACAGAACATTAAATACTTACTCTTTATATATCCTCTACATATGATCTGGTCTTTTTTCTGATCTTTTTACTTTTATTTCAAGAACCCAGCTCAAAAGCTACTTCCATTTGACACATTCTTATGTATCTTTAAAAAACAAATTCAGTTCTCCTAAGTTGCTATGTGTTTATCATTTTATTAGTATGTATAGTTTACTAGGCATTATTGTATGCATTTTGAGGAATGCAGAGATAATTAAAAGATGACCTATCCTTTTATGGCTATGGTATTTTAAATGTATATGCTTAAAGTTGTGAAATTTTTTTTGTTTTGTTGATTTATGTAGATTTATTTTTTAGAATTTACTTTTTTGAGATGTAAAATAAAGGAGAGTTGAATATTCAATCCAATTTTCATGTCATTTTTATATAAGAATTTAAAATAAATCATGTTTTATAATGTTAAGGTATAGACATTTTTCACTTTCAAAATTTATATGCAATTGTTTAATATAAAACCTCTAATGAGAACAAGGTTTGTGAAGGTATATATTTAAATTCCTCTAATTTTACTACTGTGTATTAAAAAGCCAAGAGCCGGCTACAGAGGAACCTCAGCAATAAAACTCTTTATGCATAAACTTTAACTGATATATCTCCTTATATTATCTGAATGAAATAAGTAAAAATTTGACAGCATAAAGGATTCAAAACCAATTAGGTTATTGACATTGAACATATGTCCATATGTAAGAAATTATCAAGAATAAAACTTTTAAAATAATGCATTTTTAATAACAATTTATTATTGGTAAATAGAAGAGAAGGATATTGTTCTCCAGAGGTCCAATAGACATTGACTTTTTTTTTTTAACAAAAGGCAAATGTTATTTAAATGCGTGAAAATAAAATGTATAAATCTATGAAGTAGGTATAATTTGATGGTTTTCTTAGCTTTGTTTTTCCTCCTTTTCACCATATCTCCATTTCAGTTGTTTTCCATTTTTGTTTACTAATTTATACAAGGGATATTTATTGGCCATCTGGTATGTGTTCAATCCTGTGCTAAACTCTGCTCAACTCCTTGAATCCTGTGTACTCTTATTTCATCCCTAAGGATCAAAGTGTTAACTAGCTAACTCGACAAAAAATATATATACCAATGGCCTTCTCTAGATGACCGTTCACAATTAACAGAATATGTGGGCTTTCTAGGGCTGTGACACTTTTTATGAAAACTTTGTTTTTATTTGTTTTTTCATCTGACTATCAAAAATAAGATATTTTCACCATTCATTAAAATACTCGGGTAGCCTACCCATTCATTTTATCTATGCAAATGCTTCGTTTTTCTGGTTCTAGTAGGGGTCTATTACTGCTCTTCTTGTCAGTAATATAAAACATAGAGCCTCTCTTCGATATCAGAAAACATAGGAGCACAGACTTATAAAGAGACAACTAAATTCATGGTACTATAAAGAGAATAGATAAAATCGTGTTGCCCCTCTCTCCCTATCCCATTTTAATGGCCAAGACAGAGAGGGAGTATGTTTTGTTAGGATCACATGGCATATTACTGGTAGAGTTAGTTCCACCTCATGAAGTACTCGTCGACACTGTAATCTATGTTTGTGAGGCTTTGATAATTGCTGGCATGTGAACATGTTATAGGAATTAGTGAACACATACGGGGAAAATAATTTGGAAATTTATTTGGCCTCCTATGTTTAAGTGTTTTCTTAATTAATGTCTAACATGTATATCTCTTGGGCTTGGTATTTTTCTGCATTAAACTGGAGAAGAAAAAGTAGTACATAGCAAGTGACTTCATTCCCACTTGATTAGCATTCTCATTCTCATAACTTTAGTAGTGTTATTTTCTAAAACATGAGTAATTTCCATTGCTTTCTTGATTTGTCTCTTTAGCACTGCTGTTTTCTAGAGTCAAGAAATAAATCATTCATCTCTAAGAAATTGACTTCATAATCCCTGAGCCAGTAAATGTATATAGTTGGCCTCTGACATGTAACTCATTCTGGTCATCGACCAAGAAAATACTCTTCATTTTATCTGGACTGCGATGGTTTTATTCTTGAGTCTAAGAGTATATGATATAGTTAGTTTCAGAGAAGGAGGCAAAGGAAGCAGTTAGAGCTCACAAACAGCTAGACTCTTTTTTTTCTTCACCTTTCCAGATTGACAGGAAATATTGTTTATTACATCTTTTAATAGTCAATTATAAAATTTAGCTCTTCTTGGATGGCCAAATAATTCTCCTTTATTTCTAAACTTCATTCATTGACTCTCAGAATAATAACTGGTTGGACTAGCTGTCTGTATTCCATGGCATGCTTAAGACTGTCAAATTGTCACAAAACTAAATAGATTCAAAAAGGGGAAAGAATGCTATAAAGCGCTGTCAAGTTTACTTTGATGGTTCACATTTAGAGTATTATTCTTGAAGGAAAGTAAGAAATATGAAACCTAGAATGTTTTAGTTATTAGTTCCTCTGTATTTGACATTCTTAATGGCAAATGAATTGCTAACCACCATCATGTATGGATAAAAATTTTTGTCTACCGGCCAATTTAAAAATTCTTCTGTACCATCAAATATTGTTACATAATAAGCTCTAAATAATGGATAAAAAAGAATGGTGGCATTTCATCTCTCTATTATTTATAATGATCTCCCATTTTCAGAGTTCTACATCTTTTTCTGTTCTAACACTATCGTTTAAAATCTGTGCCCGAGGCATTATAAAATGTGATATTCATCCAGGCCTTTAAAAGAAATCTCAATTTATTTTGAGTACACTCTGAAATAGCCTTTTGCTATCTTTTAAAATTAATTGACTCTAATTTTTCTCTTTGATCATTTAAATGGTATCTAGTTGAAATAAAGCTTTTATGGAAATTTAAATTTAAGGCCAATCATAAATTAAATGTAAATTAAATGTAAAAGAAGAATTTGTTTTGTTCTTGCTTCAAAATGAGGATTCATTCACTTTTTGGAATAAGTAAGCAATTGGTGGGGCTGCCAACATCCATCCCAGCTCTGGCTCCCAGACAACCTCAATGGTAGAGTACACCTGATAGGGATGTTTCTCTTTATTCAACTCTTAGCTACACGAGGACAGAATCTGTCTTTATTACCCTTTTATCCCAATGCATGGCACAGTGTCTGACCTAAAGCTGAAATCCTACAAATCTTGAATATGAATAATTAAATATGAATGAATTAATTAAATAACCTTAAAAACTAATGTTGGCTGCACTGAGAATATTTAACTTTCTTATTGGTGAGAAATCTGAAAAATGTATGTTAGATAAAAATGATCAAGCTCCTTACTAAAAACCATACATCTTGGTTTTTAAAATGCCTCATAATAGTTTAGTGTAAAGTAAAGGGAGACTTGATGAGGTTTCAAGTATAGTATTGATTTTTAAACTATTAAGAAAGGTACATTTCTATAATTATCTGCTCAGTAAAAAAAATTATCACACACTCCAGATTCCACCAGTTATCCAGTATTTTATTTTTAGAGTTCTAAACATCTAAATGTATGAAAATCTCTTATGGAAATATCCTGTTTAGAGCTATGAAAGAAACTTTTATCCGGAGTAATATGAATGGATGACTCCATGATATTATCAGTATCAACTAGACTCTAGACCATACTTTCATTTTACAAGTGGAGAAATAAGTATCTTTAGGGTTCCATAACTCTCATCCAGTGTGACTCACTAATTTAGATTACCACTTGATCCCTTTAAATATGTGAATTTACTTTCCTTGCACTAGATGAAAGCATACTAATCTCTGGGCCAGTGTGCTGAAAAGGCTCCCGCACTCTTCATTAAGCCCATGCTTTGGCAGTTTGGGCAGACTACAAGATAAATCTCTTGTTATCCATTTTATGAATTTCTGACCTATTTGAACAGACTTCTGCTTGATATAAATCAGCTTCTTGAAGTAATAATAGAAAGTAATTATAAAAGAGTATGCCTCCATTTTAAACTCCTCAAGTTTGCTTTCAGCAACTATGTCAAGAGATGCACAAATCCAATGCTGTGTGAGTTGTGAGGAGTTGAGATGTTGTTCATGCTAGAAAAGTGCTGCTTTTCCTTTCACTGCATACTATACCGACCTACTGGCCCAGTATGTTTGGTAGAAAGGAAACTTGAGTAAGAAGGAAAGACAAAGGCTACTCCCAGAGAACTCACCTCAAGATAGATGGAATCATGATTTATAACTCAATTATATTAAAAATGGCACAGATGACTTAGGATGAGACCATGAGTTATAGCCTTGAAATGTTACCCAGTCTTAACCAAGGTAACTCTTATCACCAGTCTTCAAGAGAAGAGGCATGTTTGGTAAGAGAGTCAAATACAAGAATTATAATACCAGGACTGTTAAGAAAGAAAAATGATTTGGGGAATTTACCTAAAAGAAAAGAAAAAAAAAAACTTGAATCAGTGTTAAGGAGTGAGTTCTTTATTGAATCAAAAAGAAAGTGAGCACTCCTACTGAGTGTTCATGCATGCAGTCCATTGTCAGTGTCCAAGATAGTGGTGGAGAGACAGTGGCAGTAGAGGATCCAAGGTATGAGTTGAAGTCCTTGTTTTCTCACCTCAGATTAGATTGCATCTAAAATAGATATTTACTTCTTGGAGCCATATTTTAATAGGTATGGTGGAAATCCAGAACATACCTAGCACAAGGCAAGCAGGAGCATGAGATACCTTAAACCATACCATGTGGAATAGTTGAAATATTGAGAATACTTAAGATTACATACTCATGAAATTTTTTCTGATATCTGAAAAACATGGTCTATAGAAATCCATGTCATCAAGACCAAATTTCTGATTTACCTGCAATAAATCATGTCCTGTTCTATGCAATCTCACCTCTCAAAGGGACTGTTATGACAACCAAATCTAAAATTAATTTCACTCAGTGTTTAGGTGCTAAAAATATTCTTGACGTTGATGTTTAAATGATTACTGTGTTGTCATGGATTTCATATTTTAATGGCAGTTCCATGACACAAAATGCTCCCTGTTTAAAATGACAAACATCTCAATTCTGTATTTACACAATGATATATTATGTATTCATAGATATGGAATAAAAAAATAGCTGCAGGTGTTCATAAATACCTGTTGAAACTACACTTAATACAGCAATAAAAGATTAAAGATGCTGTTTTCATTTTGAAAATGAACCATGAGGAAAGAATTTCTTCACTAAGTGTCTTCCTTCTTTGGAAAATCAAATGGTCTCCCCTTTGAGTTTTAAAACATTGTGAGTCTATAATTCCATTAAAAAAATGTGTAATGTGTAACATAATTGTGGGAGGGAATTATTGCTAATACCATTAAAAACCTCTTTTGAGTGAGAAGTCATTTCTTGTTGCCTGGCTTACTTTTTTTAAATATATATTTTAATTTTGCTCTAGGAAAAGTGTGTATATCTGTGTGTGTGTGTGAGTATAAATGACAATGTAAGAGAATGAGACAAGAGAATTTCCCTTCGCACTGAAAAACCCATAATCAGTAGTTCCAATCTGTTCAGATTGTAAGAAAATCACAAAACTAGTAAACATCTGATTTTTTTCTCCACTAAGTGGAGGTTTGGAGACCAAAACTTCAACCTCTAACCAGGATAGATCATTCTTTAGCATATAAGGTTTTGTATTAAATAATATTGAAGCATAAATTCACCAGAGGATATCCTGAAAATTAATTCTAAAGCACCAGAGATTACCAATATTTTGTGTTCTTTGTGCTTAAAGGCACAAAAGTGTTATTCCATGACCATGTGACGTACACCGAATAAAAAGGGCCAGAAAATTTTTCAGTGTAATTTTCATATTTTCTGGGGGAACTTTCTCCTACCCTATTTATATATTTCTCTGTATACAAGTTATTTGTTTAGGGCTCCATTATTTTATTTATGCAGATAGTAGTATACTTTTCTCCATATTGTCAGAGTAGTCACCAGTGCTAGACATGGTGATGAGGAGGATGTACACCCAGAAAAAAAATTGCTAGGATGTCAGTACAACAATCTTATCTAACTTCACAAGATCTATCATTGCTTTCTCTTGAGCTTTACTCTAATGGAAGCCTAAAAAGATAGACAGAAACAATGAATATTTTTTAAAGAAGTCATCATTCTTCAGAAAAATGGGCATAAATGATAATCTCTTGCACATATATGGTACTTTATAATTTACAAGACCTTTTCACTAACATTATCACATTTGTATTTGGATGCTTTTCATGGGAGAGATATTGACCTACTAGGATTTAGGAAGAGTGTTTCAAAAAAATTTGGAATTAGAATTTGTCAGAATGCGATCATCGGTATAAGGTAGGTTTATGTGAAAAGCACATTATAGCTCTGTTAAAGAATTTTAAATTAAAATTTTCTTCTAAAATGCAGTTGCTTTAAAAACATTTTTAATAACTGATCTCTTGCCCTGAGTTTCAAATGCAAAGTCCTTAACACATCCTGCTCAGAGGAAAGAGGAATTGGAGAGTGTATCAGTTTGCAAGAGCTGTCATTACTAAATATCGTGTATCAGACTAGCATACAAAATGCCACAGACTGGATTGTTTATTTTCTCACAGTTTTGGATGCTGGAAGTCCAAAATGAAAGTGCCAGCAGGGTTGGTTTCCTCCACGGCCTCTTTGTTTGGCTTGCATGTGGATGCCTTCTTGCTGCTTCTTCACATGGTAATCCCTCTGTGCATGAGCACCCCTCGTGTCCCTCTGTATATCCTAATTTCTACTTATAGGGACATATATCGGATAAGATTAGGCCCTACCCTAATAGGCCTATTTTAATTTAATTACCTCTTTGAAAGCCACATCTCCAAATACAGTCACCTTCTAAGTTACTGTTTCTGAAAGAAAAATGAAAAGAAATAGAAATAGGAATCATGGGGTCCACGACCCTCTTACTCAGTCACACTGAAAACCAAAGCCTTTTTGAACCGCTCCACCATGCTCCACCTAGTGGCAGCATTCCCTAATTGAAGGTTAAGTACTACCTCTGGAAAACAACTTAAAATCGAAACACAAATGTGTGCATAGTTTCAGGCTGTAATCCCACACTAACCTTTGGAAAGGCCAGAACATTCTTCTTTTAAAAGTATTAAATTTAAAAGTATTAAAAGTATTAAATTCTTCTTTTAAAAGTATTAAAAAAGTATGGAAATCTCATGCTTAAAGATTCATGCCATATGGCCATTTTTTAGATCAAGCTATCTTACTAGTGACTCTTTGACTCTAGATTTCATTCATAGAAGCACATGATTATTGGAATATTAGAGTATTATAAATTGATTATTGAATTAATAAAATATTTCCTTCCCTTTTCTCCTTCCCTTCCCTCATTCTCTACCTAATAAGTTTCAGTGCATTCTTCCAGGATCAAATACAATCTATTCCAGGAAGGTCTTAACTTGGATCCTTACTCAAGAAGTGTATTACTCAGTCTTGTGTCTCACAATATTCTAAACTCTGACTATAAGGGCTGCCTGTTAATCTCTATATCATTAACTGATTAGAACTAGAACAGAATTTAAATATTAGCTGAAAGAATACATGAATTATATAATTATTTTCTAGCTACTCAGGAATTAAATAACAAATATGCTATTTTGTCAACCTCACATTAACCTTCTTTTTCTCTACTTACTTGGGCTGGCCCATCTATAGCTTATTTACATATAAAATATACAATGAACTTGAGAATACAGGCAAACATATGCTTATAGTTTTAGCAACCTGTTTATGAGAAATTATCAAAAAAGTCATACTATATACATTTTTGCCTTTGTTCAAATAAAGACTATATGTGTCAGAAACTAAAACTTGTCGAGTCTAGCATAAAATCTCCTTCACATATTGTTCTACTCTCCCACACAGTAGTTTTAAATACAGCTTTTCAAAAGTTGCATGATAGAAATTTGCATGCTGATTCTATTGGGGAAAATGGTCAGACTATTCAGACTAAATACAAGCTAAACTGGTGAGATGCTGTGACACTTTGTCACTTGGCTTCAAGTTAAGAGAATAGGATCAGTGTTGAAGTTGGCTTCCAGTGCTGGGTCTTTCCCTTTTACAAAATGGTTTAGAAAAATTCTAGGTTTCCTTTTAGCTCCATCTCTAATAATACAGACTTCTATTAAAGAGAAAAGAAATTTAAAATGCCAAGCTGCAAAATACCTGAAAAGAGCAAAGATTCTGTTTGAGCATGTTAAACACACTTCAAGGGAAGCCAAAGTCAAATACTAACTACTTATTAACACTTGGACCCCAAACTTTGTTTTCTCAGGGAATTTTTTATGGCTCCTGAAAATAGTCTGATTCCTGCTAATTCATCTCCTATTTTTTTTTCATTTTCATTCCTATGTTTTTCTAAGTATTTCATTATATGTTAATTATCATTCCTTTGACTCTCAATGAATATGAATATTTTTAAAATTTTCTTCACCCATCCCTTCATGCCCTCTTTTTTGCCAACCTTCACCTTATTCTCTGTTATCCGTGGAACCCCAAACTTTGAAACTAAAGTTATAGGCAGGTAAAAAGAGTTTGAAATTAACAGAAAAGGAGATATGACTCATACTAAAGAATGGCATTTCAGTTGTTTTTTAAATTGTCAACTCAATGTTTTTCTTGTTTTTTTTTTTTCTTTTTTTACATAGGGACAGAAAAATCAAAATGGGAAATAAATTCAAACTATTTCCCTTTCAGATTAAGTAGCATTTCACAAAATAAAATTTAAGAGAAATCGAATCGATGATTTTTGTAGGTAGTGATATGAAAATAAAATTCTTCATTCATTTGATATTTCCTAAAAATGGCTTTAATAGAAATAATTTATAGAAAAAAGGAAATATTGCCTTCATACTAGTCAGCTTAATATGTGCAGAACTATATATATATGTATGAAAAAGTTATAGACATGTCGCTAAGTAGTAAACCTTTTTGTAAGACTTTATACAAGGTAGTAGGTGTATATAGACATGAACTGAACAGGAACTGTGACATTTTGTGGTGTATCAAAAGAACGGGCTTATTCTTATGTGATTCACATGTAATTCTGAAAGTACTAACATCAAAAAAAAATCATCATATTCTTCAAGGCTCAGAATACTATTTGTTTGCATTGCTTAATATATGTTAATGGCTCTTATCAAGTTAAAATGTATGTGAATTTCAATGTAATTAGTTGTCAGTTCAAGAGAAGAATAGTATCTCTTACGGA
>NW_011888795.1:3286263-3294798 GCF_000151845.1 Pteropus vampyrus
CTCCATCTCTAATAATACAGACTTCTATTAAAGAGAAAAGAAATTTAAAATGCCAAGCTGCAAAATACCTGAAAAGAGCAAAGATTCTGTTTGAGCATGTTAAACACACTTCAAGGGAAGCCAAAGTCAAATACTAACTACTTATTAACACTTGGACCCCAAACTTTGTTTTCTCAGGGAATTTTTTATGGCTCCTGAAAATAGTCTGATTCCTGCTAATTCATCTCCTATTTTTTTTTCATTTTCATTCCTATGTTTTTCTAAGTATTTCATTATATGTTAATTATCATTCCTTTGACTCTCAATGAATATGAATATTTTTAAAATTTTTTTCACCCATCCCTTCATGCCCTCTTTTTTGCCAACCTTCACCTTATTCTCTGTTATCCGTGGAACCCCAAACTTTGAAACTAAAGTTATAGGCAGGTAAAAAGAGTTTGAGATTAACAGAAAAGGAGATATGACTCATACTAAAGAATGGCATTTCAGTTGTTTTTTAAATTGTCAACTCAATGTTTTTCTTGTTTTTTTTTTTTCTTTTTTTACATAGGGACAGAAAAATCAAAATGGGAAATAAATTCAAACTATTTCCCTTTCAGATTAAGTAGCATTTCACAAAATAAAATTTAAGAGAAATCGAATCGATGATTTTTGTAGGTAGTGATATGAAAATAAAATTCTTCATTCATTTGATATTTCCTAAAAATGGCTTTAATAGAAATAATTTATAGAAAAAAGGAAATATTGCCTTCATACTAGTCAGCTTAATATGTGCAGAACTATATATATATGTATGAAAAAGTTATAGACATGTCGCTAAGTAGTAAACCTTTTTGTAAGACTTTATACAAGGTAGTAGGTGTATATAGACATGAACTGAACAGGAACTGTGACATTTTGTGGTGTATCAAAAGAACGGGCTTATTCTTATGTGATTCACATGTAATTCTGAAAGTACTAACATCAAAAAAAATCATCATATTCTTCAAGGCTCAGAATACTATTTGTTTGCATTGCTTAATATATGTTAATGGCTCTTATCAAGTTAAAATGTATGTGAATTTCAATGTAATTAGTTGTCAGTTCAAGAGAAGAATAGTATCTCTTACGGAAGCCTTCCATGAAATCTTTATCTTTTGTAAGCTAACATAAAACATGAAAAGAATGTTGATTTATACCTGTTTATTGTGCCATATTGTAGACTCCCTGAGAATGTATTCTCTTGTTTATTTTTTAAAAACGTTTCTCTCTTTTAGATATTTTCTGAATTAATAGTATTTCCTTTTAGACAATTGATTATTGATTGTTAGCTATAACTTTTAAGTTTCAATTATAAAACAAAAAAGGATAAGGAAAAGTAAATAGTTGGATTCTGAATTTTGTCTGTTCATTGGTTCAAAGGAAGCTTAACTCTGGAAGATATTTGCTTGATGAACCATTACAAGAGCTATTTCATCGAACTATTATTACAGACATTTGAATAGACTATATTCATCCATTCATTCACTCATTCACAAACATTTATAGAGAAGCTACTAGGAGAAGCTACTAGGAACCAGGTACTATGCAAAATTAAAGGAGAAATAAGCGAGAGATCCTGATTTCAATAAATTGTACTTAGTAATGTAATATTTGCAAATAAATAAAATATGAAACAAAAAGTGAACTTTACATTAATAGGGCCATAGATAAATTGCTGTGGTGAGGATCGGAAGAGGAAGAGATGATTTTCAGTTGACATGATGAGATTTTGTGAAGGGAGTTTAATTTGAAGTAGATCTTTAAGAATAATTGAAAAGAATGAAATCTTGCCATTTGCAACAACATAGACAGAACTAGAAAGTTTTATGTTAATTGAAATAAGACAGAGAAGAGCAAATACTGTATGATTTCATTTATTTGTAGAATCTAGAAAACAAAATGAACAAATAAAATGAACAAACAAAATGAAACAGAAACAAACTCATAAATACAGAGAACAAACTGATGGTTGCCAGAGTGGGAGGTAGGCTGGGAGGCTGGGCAGAAAAGAGGAAATGAATCAAGAAGTACAAACTTCCAGTTATAAAATAAGTCATGGGGATGTAAAGTACAGCATAGGGAATACAGTCAATAATATTGTAATAATTATGTACGGTGACAATGGTCACGAGACTTATTGTGATGATAGGTATATAAATCTTGAATCCCTATGTTGTACACACCTGAATCTAATGTATTGTATGTCAATTATAATTAAAAATAAATTTTAAAAAAGGAATAATTGAAATTTGGGTTGGCAGGTACAGATGGGAGAACTTACCACATGTGAAAGTAGAGCAGAAACGACAAATGAAATGCATATGTAAATTGTGGTGGAATTTGTGGGAGATGAAAAGGTATATTGTAAATAACCTTTTAACATAGATGCATATGTATGAGGTGATTTAGGAGCCTGGTGGTAAAGATAAGGAACATGAATTATCCAGGTATAGGTCTGGATCTTTTCTTTTTTATGGCTTTGTAATCAAACACTATACAGATAGCAAGATAGGTAAACTTTCATGGTTGTAGAACTATTTCATTGGTCTCCCATTTTTGTTGAGTATAAGAAGATACGAGTAAATAACTTGCCACTTTTTCGTTTGCAAAAAAAAAAAAAATTATTTTAGAATTAAGTCATGTGACCCGAATCAGAAATGGATCAAACTCAAAATGTGTGTTAATAGGATCATGGGGTAGTAGAATGGATATTGAGTTTCAAAGTTGGATAGGACTGCCCCCATTTCTTCATCCAGTTGTTCTCATTGACCACACATGCCAAGTTCACTTTGAAGAATACAATCTCTTCTCCATTCACCATCCCTAGTTAAAACCGTCCATCACACTTATTCTTTTTATTTTGCTTATATGTAAAAATGGTCACCTCTTTTTGCCTTTTGTCTCCTGTTATATTACCAATAACTGTTTTATGAAATAAAAGCAAAATACTCACCACCTACAACCAGAATGGCTAAAAATAGTGTGTTCACTGTTAACAAGCAAACAAAGTGACAATGACTGTTATAGTAATTGAAGCACATCTGTCAGTCATTTGATTAATGGAAAATATGCACAATTACAAAAAGCCTATTTTGCCTATGAAAGGGTGTACATCAAACCATACATAGCACTGTGGCATTATAAGGGAAGCTCCCTGGACTGGAGACTGTATTCTAATTCTGGCTCTGCTGTTATCAGTTGGCTTAATGTTGATCGTGTCATTTCCTCCCCCTGAAGATCTTGATTTCTTCATCTGTAAAATGGAGATTCAGGCTAAATATTTATAGCTCTAAATTTCAAAGATTCTATGTTCATCATAAGGACAGAACTTAGGAAGTTCCTTTGTTTTTAGTACCTTTTATGAAATCAAACAAGTGTGCTTCTCATATCTTTGTCTGAATGATAGTATATTCAAAACATAATAGAGATAAATTGTATTCAGTAATCCAGGTCTTTAGAGACATTAAACACTAAAGTAAACCAGACTTCTCTCTCTTTATTCCTCTTTAGTGGTGAATGTGTTTACTTTGAATTATCCTTCTGAGGACTCATCATCACAACAAGAATCATTGCAGCAAAGATTTTTTTTTAAACACAGCTCCAGCTTTTCAGTTCTATTGGGACTGTTTGTCTAGCAGATTACTCTTTAGGCTGCTGAAATTAAAGTGACTAGTGTGACGGTACGTGCAGGCTTGATTGAGACCGATCAGAAGACACCTGCGAGATGCTGTTTTATACCATTGCTTGGGGATATAATGTCATGTCTCGGTCTACTCACACCTGCTGAGTACCTTCAGGATACCAGGCTTCTTTCATTTTGCTTTTAAAAAAAATCTTACCTTACTTCCAGATTAATAAAAGGATTTGTGGTGTCTGCTAGGCTTCACAGCAATGTCACAGCAATCCTGCATCGCAAGTGCTCTGTAGTCATGGTGCATCTCAGCCTGGATTTCTCATTCATTGACCATTGCAGTAGTTTCTCACTCAGAAATGTTTCAGTCACTGAGCATTGTAATCACTGCCAGGAAGATGTTTAAATGAAAATGTAGTTTGAACCCAATGAGCAAGCATCGCATGAGGAAATTCTGGGTTTGTTTCTCCTCAATGACAGTAGGGATCGTTAGTTACATAGCATGCCTACAGGGACACATTACCCCCAGTAAAAACCCTTTACTGCATATTCACAGGTGAAATGCCATCGTTGTCTGGAAAGCCCACAATGTTTATACCAGCTGCAATTAGAGATTTAGCTAGTATTGGAGGAGAAATTTTGTGTCTTCTGGATGTGGAGATTGATCCAAATCATGGGAAGGCTGAAAAATGAAACAAGTAGAGTCCGAATAAGGATGAGGATTTTTTTTTTTTAAATATATATTCCGAGCACCGAGGCCCAAGGTTATTCTGGTGGTCTAATCACCAGGACATGAAAGATGGCGTAAGTAATCAGGTTTATTCTCATTCTTTCACTCAACTAGTCCATTTAGGGTTATTTATTTAATGCGGGTTTCATTGATTTCTTCCTTCAGTAATTTTTCACAGAAAGTACCATTCTTTTATATGGGATATAGGGATCTTAAAAGGGTAAAATCACTTTATCTCATCAAAAGTCGTGAGGCTTTTGCTTGTGTGAGCCTGTGTAAGTAAATTCCCATTTCAGAGTCTAAGTTTTACCAGATTTAAAATTGAACTTTTAGCAGCTGTAATTTATACTAAGGTTGGAAAGCCACATTTAACAGGTTAATTTTACTTGACCAACAGATTTACCCCCCCTTAATTTAACTTATTGTTTGAAGCAGTAATACTAGCATAGAGAAAAGTAAGTCTATTTCTTACACCTGTCTCTATTCAACAACCACCCAAATCTTGTCCCAGGAGGCAAATACTATTACCAATTTCTTGCATATCCTTCAAGAGACTTTCTAAATGTTATATAAGCAAATACCCATTTGTGTATATGTGCATATATGTGTGTATTTAACACAAATGGTAATATGTACAAATACATACATGCTTGCGTTATAGATGTTTAATACAAATAGTGGTGTGTACAAATATACACACACCAATTACTTATTTTATTCAACAATGCATCTTGCAGATTTTTCTATAGCAATACATAATGAGCTGGTTTATTGTCTTCAATAGCTGATTAATAGTCCATTGTGTAGACATGACAGAATTTACTTAACCAGTCCCCTAATGAAGGACATTTAGATCGTCTTCAGTATTTTGATGTTACAAACACTTTTACCATGAATACACTCTTCAACATATTCCATTTTGCCATGTGCTACTACATCTGCAGGTTAAATTCCCAGAAGTGGGTCAAAAGGTATGTGCATTATAATATGAGAATTATTTTTCAAATTTTATACATTTTTATTTTTATTTTCCCCATTTTATTTTTCCCATTTCTTAATAGCACTCCTTTGACTGCATCCCACAAATTTTGATATTTTGTGTATCATTACTATTCAGTTAGAACTATTTTTAACACCCTTTGTGATATCTTTCATGACCCACAAGTTTTATTTAAGTCTTGTTTAATTCTGAATATTCAGGTATTTTTAAGATATTTAATTTTTGTTTATAATTTAATTTGGTTTTCAGTGAACACACTGTCAGTCTTTTGACTTTTTATGTGGGCCTACATTTATCTTAGTGAATGTTCCAGATGCACTCAGAAAAAATTCACTCTGCTGTTGTTTGTAATGATGTTCTACAATATTAATTAGATCAAGTTGTTTGGTAGTACTCAGATTGTCTATATCTTTACTGAATTTCGCTATGTGTTCTAACAATTCTTAAGAGAACAGTATTAAAATCTTTAAGTATGATTGTGCATTTATTTGTCGTCTCCCTTTAGTTCTGTCACTTTTTGCTTCATGTATTTTGAAATACTATTATTAGGCATATACCTAGGTCCTGATATACTGACTCTTAATCCCTATGAAATGTTCTTTTTTACCTCTGATAATACTCTTTGTCTTGAAATATCATTTGGTTGAAAGTAGCCGTGCTTACTATCTTATGCTTACTATTGACTTGGATATATCTTTTCTATACTTTTACTTTCAACCTCTATGAAACTTAAGGATATCACTTATAAATAGACTTTTGTTGAGTTTTGCATTTTTGTTCAGTCTGACAGATTTTGCCTTAGAATTGGAGTGTTTATTGACATTGAATGTGATCATTGATATGGTTGGATTTAAATTTACCATCTTGCTATTTGTTTTCTATTTATCTCATCTGACTTTTACTTTTTCATTTCTATTCTTATTTCTTTTTAATTAACACTTTTTATGTTCCATTGTAATCCTGATGTTGGTTTCTTAGTTCTACCCCTTTGTATTGTATTTAGTTTTTTTCTCCAGAGAGTAGAGATTTCTCTATAGAGATTCTTACTTTATGACAGTACTTAGAATTAATATTAAGAAACTTCACATAAAATATAAGAAGCTTAAAACAATATATTTCAACTAAACCCCTGTCTTTTCTGCAACGTCATATATGTTTTTACATTATAAGCTTCACTACAATGTTATTATTTTTTATTTAAAATTAAAAGAAGAAAAAGTATATATTTATGAACATATTTATGGCTTTCAGTGTTATTTATCCCTTCCTATATAACCTAGTTTCCATCTAGTATAATTTCCTTTTAGCCTAAATGGCATCTTTTAGTATTTACTATAATGCAAGTCTGCTAGAAATGAATGCATTCGTTTTGTTTATCTGAAAATATTTTTCCTTTACCTAACCAATTTTGAAGGATACATGCACTGGATATAAAATTATAGGTTCAATTTGTTTTTTATTTTAGCACTTTAAAATTTTTTATTTTAACAACTCCA
Organism: Pteropus vampyrus; assembly: GCF_000151845.1. Classification (NCBI taxonomy): domain Eukaryota; kingdom Metazoa; phylum Chordata; class Mammalia; order Chiroptera; family Pteropodidae; genus Pteropus; species Pteropus vampyrus. Next base: position 3,293,142 of record NW_011888795.1, read on the forward strand.
TTCCATTGTCTTCCAGCCTCCAATGTTTGCCTATTTGATGTATCTTTTTTCCCTTCTCTGCTTCATTTTAATTTTTTTCCTTTATTTCTCAGAAGTTTGGTTATAATGCGCCTGAATACTGTTTTAGTGTATTTATCTTACTTGGAGTTTGCTGAACTTCTTCGATCTGGATCTGTAGGAATTTTTATTGTTACCATATTTGAGAAATTCCAACCATCATTTATTCATTTTTCACCTTTACTCTTCACTTATTTCTTTTTCTTCCACATAGATTAGGCTGTTCGATATTTGAATAGATTACTGAGTCTGTTTCTTTGTGTGTTTTTTGAAATCTTTGTTTACCTGTGAAGTTTAGCCTGGATAATTTCAGTCAGTCTGTCTTTAAGCTCATTCATGCTTTCATTGCCAGTGTCCAGTATGTCAATAAGTGTGTCCAGCATTTTTTCCTTAAATATTGCCCTTTTCAGTTCTAAAATTTTCATTTGACTCTTTTTTCATCTTTTCTTTTTTTTTCTGCTGATATTTTCTATTTAATTATATCCTTCTTTTCTTTAAGTCCTGTAACATATTTATAAGGGCCGTTTTAAAGCCCTTATCTGTCAATCCTAAATCTGGGTAATCTTGGAATCTTTTCTGTTGACTACTTACATTACCTTTCTTGTATCCATGTTTTGTAATGTTTATTTTATGTTAGACATTTGTATTATATGTTGTAGAGAACATTATATTGTCCTCTGGCAATGTATGTTTTTTACTTGACATTTAGATAAGTAACTAGTAGATACTCTTGATCTTCTCAGGGTGTGTGTGTGTGTTTAGATCTTGACTATTTTGCTTCTGTCTTTAGTCCTGGGGCTGAGAGTGGGAAGAACTTAGTTAGGTGTGGTCATTAATCTGAGACTGGTTTTCTGAGGTTTCTAATGAATGTCCAGTGTGCTTATTGAGGCCTCTCCTTTCTGGCTTGTCTAGAACTTCAACCTCTGGTATCTCCATTCTGCTCTCCATCCTGCAGTACCCATTCTGTGCTAGGCTTTGAGGAATCTCATTCTGAGCATGTGCAGTCTATCAATAAACCCAGAATCTTTAGGGAATTCCCATATAGTCTTCTGCTCCCCATTCCACCGGGTCCCTTTTCTCTGGCACCTTAGTCCACAGACCCAAAGCCTAAGTCCTAAATTCCAATTTCTGCCACCTCAGCTTAAGAAAAATCAAAGTGCTATACTTTGGCTTCACCTTTCCATTTCAGAGTTGAAAAGAATACTTTGCAGAAAGCCAGGGTTAATGCAGTGCTTACCTCACATATTTTCTTTCTCTCAAAGATCAGAACACTACAATTCTGATTGTCAAGTGCCAGGAAACTGTTGCCTCATATAGTTTGTCCAGTTTACAATTGTTTACATCAGGAAGTTAGGTTTGATACCAGTTATTCTACTTTATGAAAATTGACACTCAGAGTTTTGAAACTTGGAAAATTTTCATATAAAAATATATTTCAAGCCTTAGCTGATAATTTCTGGGACCTTTTATTTAAATGACTTTCCAAAAAGTATTGCAAGGTTTAAATTGAAATATGGGAATTTGAAGACATACTTCACTTTCATTCTTATTTCTAAAAGGAGAACAGAGACTGAGGCACCAGAGACACAGATCCTCTTCA
>NW_011888795.1:3294848-3299109 GCF_000151845.1 Pteropus vampyrus
GAAAAGAATACTTTGCAGAAAGCCAGGGTTAATGCAGTGCTTACCTCACATATTTTCTTTCTCTCAAAGATCAGAACACTACAATTCTGATTGTCAAGTGCCAGGAAACTGTTGCCTCATATAGTTTGTCCAGTTTACAATTGTTTACATCAGGAAGTTAGGTTTGATACCAGTTATTCTGACTTTATGAAAATTGGCACTCAGAGTTTTGAAACTTGGAAAATTTTCATATAAAAATATATTTCAAGCCTTAGCTGATAATTTCTGGGACCTTTTATTTAAATGACTTTCCAAAAAGTATTGCAAGGTTTAAATTGAAATATGGGAATTTGAAGACATACTTCACTTTCATTCTTATTTCTAAAAGGAGAACAGAGACTGAGGCACCAGAGACACAGATCCTCTTCAAGATTGTGTTGGGGTATTCGATGTCGCTGCCTTGATTTTCAAACTCAGTCATAATGGGACATTTGGTAACATACTGTGTACACGCTTGCTTCATAAGAACCAATGGTGTTTTTAATGGAGAATTGCACTGTTCCCCCAATAACTGCTCTCTGTCTCCAGGACAGACTCTTGGAAATAATTTTGATGATAACTATGAATTGTAATATGATATATCCCCTCACACTTGTCTCCCACTTCCCACTCCCATCCCACCTCTGCACTTGTAGGCTTCTGTCTAGAGGCTAAGTCAAACGGCTATGTGGTACTATGTCTCTTTAAGAGGTATTAAGAACCTGAAAATCACCAAATCACTCATTTTAGATTCATGTCAAAAACATGTATGTTACATGCCATTGAGTTAACTCCAACTCCTGGAGTTATGAATGAGTGACGTCCACAATATGCAGTTTTCAGCTGTCCTGCTCAGGTCTTATAAATTCATACCTATGACTTTTTTTTTTTTAATGGAGTCAGTTCATTCTATATTTTATCCTCTTATTTTCCTGCTGCCTTCTGTTTTTCCCAGCAGTGTCTTTTCTAAAGAACGCTGCCCTCTCATGGCATGCCAAAGTAGAGCAGATTTAGTTTTGGCGATGTTTCAGCCTTAATTTGCTCTAGGACCCACTTGATCATCTTTTTGGCTGTCTAAGGTATCCATAGAGCTCTCCTCCAACACCACATTTCAAATGAATTGTGTGTTTTTTTGTTTTTTTTTTTAATCAGTCTTTTTCACTGTCTAACTTTTACATCTGTATATAGTAATTTGGAATACAAGGGTGTAGATGATGTTAGCCTTGGTCTCCAATGACACATCTGTGCTCATAGTGATCTTCCTTAATTTTTCCATTGTGCCCTTCTGAGTCTCAGCCTTCTCTTGATTTCTTGGCTGTAACCTCCATTTGAACTGATGGCTGAACCAAGGTAAGCAAAATCTATAACTATTTCAGTGACTTCATTGTCTGTGTTAAAGTTGTGTCAAAAATGTCCTCTACCAGAAAAAGGGAAATTGTCAGATTTATTTGTGTTCTCTATATATAGGTAGTCACATAATCTTTAGCAAGGTAGCCTTGATTAGCTTTTAAAAGGATAGAGAAACTCAGGACACATTATTTGGATTCTACAAGTAACTTTTCTCGAACTACTGCTCAGACTAAATTATTCTTTTTTAATTATTATTAAATTTATCAGGATGAATTGGTTAATAAAATATATATTTCAAGTATACAATTCAATTATACATCATCTGTATTTTGTATTCACCACCCAAAGTCAAATCTCCTTCCATCCCCATATATTTGACCCCCTTTATCCTCTCCCAACCCCCCCAACTTAATGATATCAGAAAAAAGAAATAAAATTGTAACTAGAAATAGGGAAAGTGAATAATAAGCCAAATATTATGTTAAGCACACCTTTATTGTCTTTTTTAATAATCACAAACTTATAGCGAAGGTATCATTAGTCTTAATTTACAGATGATGACACTGAGCTTCATAGAAATTAAGTAATTATCCAAGTTAAAAAAATCAGAGATTTAAATCTATGTGTCTATTTGCCTCTAAAATTGTTTCCAGTACATCATAGTTTTTATTTTATAATCATACAGGTTTACCTCGTTGCCTCATAAAACATTATAAAGAATATGTTAACAGAGAACCTTTATATTTAGACAAATTAGCTCAGTAGTTTTTCAGTAAAAAATATCTCAAAAGTATATAAAGGTTCCCATAACTGCAGAGCTTTTTTTAAGTTATAAAATTAGACTTGTTCTAGTCAAAGCAACCCAGTTTAAAAAAAAAATGCTTCATTTGAGATAAAGTATTTTAGCATTTTCTTTGCCTCTTGTCAGGATAGAAAACAATAGTTCTCTTGCTTGATTTAATATCTTTATGTCTGACAATACGGTCGACAAAGCAACTGCTAATATAATAACGATTTTCAAGTTCTGTGCATCTAAAAGCCATTAATGAAGTTAACAAACCAGAAACTTCACAACCAAATATTCAAAAATTATAATTAAAGGAACTATCTATCTCTGGAGTTGTTGGATGTAAATTGTGTTTAAGAATCATCAAATTTTTATTTATTTTTTTCTTTCTGCACTACCAAATAAACAAGTTTGCATGACAAATAGGAAAGCTGCTTTTGTACATTAAAAAGAGTTTAGATTTAGGGTTTTAATTGGAAAGGAAAAAATTAAAACAAGAAGATCCTTTGTATCTAGCATATATCTGTAAAACAGTAATTTTTACATATCAGTGGAAGATTCATTATTCACTATTACTTCTATAATAGCAAAGTTTATTTTCTCTGATTACATTTTCTTTTATCTTCTACATTTTGTTTTCTTAATAATAATATATTATTACCATTTTTGGTAAATAGGCACTATTTTTGAAATAACAATATTTTTATATCAGCTCCAGAATTTCAAGAAATTATTTATTTGATATGAATGATAAAGCTATGATGGATGACTTAAGTCAAAATTTTATATTGCCTAGTACGAAAAACACAGAGAACCTAAGAAGGAAAGTAATCTTTCCTATTTGAACAAAAATTAGAGATATGCAGGAATAAAAATCCAGGTCTCATGATGCCTTTTCACCAGATTATTTTGTTGGAGTGGATTTTTTGTTGTTGTTGTTCCAAGAACAGTGCAGAATATGAGGGGAATATAACAATTATGATGCTTACAATCATGGATGTCAAACAGATTCATATGTAATAAATGTCAGGTAGCGCTATGAAGAAAAAAGCAAGGTAAAGGATTAGAAAGTGACTGGAGGAGGTGCTAAATTATGTAAGGCAGTCAAGGGAGGTCTCTGAGATAGTCACATTTGAGCAGTGACGTGAATGAAGTGAGAGATCAAGCTGTGTTAATATCAAAGAGGTTTTTCAAGAACAGAGGTTATCACTTGTGAAGGACTCGAAATCGCTTGTACTTGGTTTTGAGAAACAGCAAAGAGACCAGTGGCTGCAGAGCAATGAGTATTCATTTATTCATTTCATTTTCATACCATGGAATATTACAGTCAGAGTGGTAAAGAAGAAATGGTAATCTGTAAAGAACAGGATAAAGATAAATCATAATTATGGTATCATTTAATTATACTAACTATACAGGATTTTCCAAGTCATGTATTTCTACTTGAGTTGGAAAACATACATTTTGCAGGAGGAACAAAAGTGGTTGTGAGTGAATCATATAACGTTCTTTTCTTATCGAAAAATGTATTCCAAGCGGATGTCACTCTAAAATGTAGAAACTTAAAGTTATGATGTCAAAGTCTTCTCGCTATAAGAAATAATGTCAAATAATTGCATAGGTCAAATATCAGTTCGACAATTTGGAAAGTAAATATGAAATTTAGAGAATCCAAATGATTTTTCAGAAATTATTTTTTGTGCATTTCTGCATGCGTTATGGATAATTATCATTTTCTGTTCAGTTCATTTTATGTTTTGATATTATTATTACAGTGAATAGTTTTAATGTGGACAGTTTTACAAACACTATTTGTAAATAAAACATATAAACATGTGCCTTATATAATCGCCTACAATGAAAACTGAGAAGTAGAATGAATGATTTGGAAAGAGAATGGAAAATATTTTTTCTTGAATAAGTTATGTGATTCAAAAGTGTTACATTTTCATCTTAAACAAAATTTGTCTGCAACCTATGTCTGAATGATTGTTATTATTATAAAATTGCCATGCATCAAGTTAGCACATTATGTGAGAAAAACTTGATTTTAAAAGAAGGACAATGATTTGAAGAAGTAATATTTGTCATTTTACTTAATCTTCA
>NW_011888795.1:3299159-3301299 GCF_000151845.1 Pteropus vampyrus
ATCTGTAAAGAACAGGATAAAGATAAATCATAATTATGGTATCATTTAATTATACTAACTATACAGGATTTTCCAAGTCATGTATTTCTACTTGAGTTGGAAAACATACATTTTGCAGGAGGAACAAAAGTGGTTGTGAGTGAATCATATAACGTTCTTTTCTTATCGAAAAATGTATTCCAAGCGGATGTCACTCTAAAATGTAGAAACTTAAAGTTATGATGTCAAAGTCTTCTCGCTATAAGAAATAATGTCAAATAATTGCATAAGTCAAATATCAGTTCGACAATTTGGAAAGTAAATATGAAATTTAGAGAATCCAAATGATTTTTCAGAAATTATTTTTTGTGCATTTCTGCATGCGTTATGGATAATTATCATTTTCTGTTCAGTTCATTTTATGTTTTGATATTATTATTACAGTGAATAGTTTTAATGTGGACAGTTTTACAAACACTATTTGTAAATAAAACATATAAACATGTGCCTTATATAATCGCCTACAATGAAAACTGAGAAGTAGAATGAATGATTTGGAAAGAGAATGGAAAATATTTTTTCTTGAATAAGTTATGTGATTCAAAAGTGTTACATTTTCATCTTAAACAAAATTTGTCTGCAACCTATGTCTGAATGATTGTTATTATTATAAAATTGCCATGCATCAAGTTAGCACATTATGTGAGAAAAACTTGATTTTAAAAGAAGGACAATGATTTGAAGAAGTAATATTTGTCATTTTACTTAATCTTCACCACATTTTTGACCCTTCTATGGATTTCTTATTGATAAGTAACATACATTAAAAAGTATGCAAGTCACAAAAGAGCTCAGTGAATTTTCATAAAGTGAACACACTCATGTAATGCTCTCGTAAGTCAAGAAATAGATCATTAGCAACACCCCAAGAGTCTTGCTCATGCTTCATCTCAATAACTTCCTTCTCTGCACAAAAGTACCAACATCCTGAGTTCTACCACAAAATAAATTAGTTTTACCTGTTTTGAGCTTTATGAAAATGGAATCATATAATACGTAGCTATCTTTGTTTGTTTGGCTTCCTTTGCTCCACATATGTTGGTGAGAATCACCCATATTGTTGCTTAGAGTTGTAGTTTGTTTATCTTCACTGCTCTGTAATATCTTATTTCTTAATATACTACATATCATTCTACTACTGATAGTCATTTGAGTCATTTCCAGTTTGAAGCTATTATGAATAGTACATCTGTCATCTGAATTGAAATGTGTGGGTGTCCTTAATGTTCCAGGACAAGGCTAGGGTTAATAGGCATTTGGAATGTGAAAAAGCATTGGTCACATAATGACTTGTACAAGGCTAGAACAAAAAAGATTTTATGAATGCTGCTAAAAGAGTGAGTTCTCAAAAATAATTTCAAAACACTATCAAAGATCATATTCCACTGAAATCAAAGTTGGCTTTATATGAACAAATTTAAGATTGGGAAGATTTTAGAATAATAACTGTGAAAATATACTTTTCTTTTTCACATATCTACATATATCAAGTGCATGCAGGGATATTTCTGTTTCATCAGCAATTATTTTTGTAAGTCTTGCTATGTACCTGCATTGAACCGAGAGCTCAAGATTATAGATATAAACAAATACATTTCATGAGATGTGATGTGACCACTAGTTAGTTTTTCAAAAGGAGGGGAAAAAAACCCTCTTTATTATACTAGTCATTTACTCTGTTTTCATTATATGCACCGATAGAAGTAGTCTAGGATTTTATCACCTTTGGCTCCAAACCTGCCTCTCTCCATTACATTAGATTTATTGTCACTCAACATATTTTAAATAACTTCAGAACCTCATCTGACCATATATATGATTGTCCAAGTCTTTGCCAAAAGCTTTAAATGATTTTTTAAAAGTGTGTGTATGTGTGTGTGTGCACATGTGTGTGTAATATGTTTTAGCTATAGTAGGAACAATGTATTAGGATAAAGCTTAACATTTGGCATAGGGTCCTTGAATGCTGGAGGAGATATGTACATCTATGACAAAAACACAGAACTGTCTAGTTATGTGACTGATTGTAGTTTCTTGCTATAAGAGAAAAACTTAAGATTAATAATGAGTTGGAGTTTTTGTAAATTTACAACATGCTTTC